>NC_133429.1:37893002-38113002 GCF_011762505.2 Arvicanthis niloticus
GTCACACAGCCAGCTTGTTACATGGCCCATCACTTGTCTACCCAGTCTTCCCTGTATCCCGCTGTACCCTGCTCAAACTGCTGCTTCTGTATTTTCATGTGCTCCCTGCCTCCTCTGGGGGCTGATTTATACTTCAGAAAAGAATCCGAAACCGTAATAACTTCAGTGCGGAATCAGTCTCTCTTGAGAGGCGGCCCTGTTGCCGCTTGCTGAGTACCCATTACTTAGAATAACACTGTTCTAGCAATGAAGACGTTTGCTTATGGTCACAGGTAATGATGCCACTTTTTAATATACTTTTAATAGTGCTGGGGGTTGAGCCCAAGGCCCATGCATGCTAGGCAAACACTCTTATCAACTAAATGGTGCCCCAGCCTTAATACAGTTCCGAGGTCCATTTTCTCCCATGTGGTTTTACTTTGGTAATCTTCCTTCGTGATCCTGTTCCTCACATATCTATAGGACACTGAGTTCATAATGTTTCTTAATAAATAATTTGGATGATTGGTTTGTCCTGTGTCTGGTTACTCATTTTTTATGCCTAATTAATTTTTCAACCCCCTTACTGGGTCCTACCCCTCCTATTTTCCATGTGGCTTTGGACTTGGGCTGGGGGAATTTTTAGGGCATCCAGTCAGAATCTGTGACTTCCACCTTTGGCACACCCTTCCTCTCTATTCCCTTCACCAGGCTTCACACATACGTGGCTTGTCCACCTTTGAAAATATTTTATTTTTCTAACCCAGGACTTGGTACAACAACAAGTTTTGAAGCATTCTCAGTACAAGGACACTGAAAACTGGCAACCAGAAACAAAATACATGAAAAACTGATGCAGACAGAGTGAACAGATTGAAATTTTAGTTAGGATTAGTATACCGAAGTATTTAATTCTCTCCGGTAGCTTTCTTGTCCTCTGTCTCATTTGTTTACTGCTGAGAACAGACACCATGACCAATGCAAATTTTATAAAGAACAACATTTAATTGGGGCTGGCTTACAGGTTCAGAGGTTCAGTCCCTTATCATCAAGGTGGGAAAATGGCAACATCCAGGCAGGCATGGTGCAGGAGGAGCTGAGAGTTCTACATCTTCATCTGAAGGCTGCTAGAAGACTGGCTTCCAGGTAGTTAGGATGAGAGTCTTAAAGCCCACACCCACAGTGACACATCTACTCCAAAAGGGCCACACCTTCTAACAGTACCACTCCCTGGACCAAGCATATACAAACCATCACATCCTCTATTCTGCACACAACTATTAAATTGCTTTTATTAACCCCTAGAAGTACGTTCTAAAATGTTTTTATTTATTCTTTGAGAAATTTGTACAAGTCTACAATATTATATTATAATCATTCCCATCTCCGTTACCACTCCATTCCTAACATCTTCTATTCTCTCTTTTCAACTCCATGTATCTGTCTGTCTGTCTGTCTGTCTAGTTGGCACTACTGTTACCCACATGGGCATAGGGCTATCCACCAGAACATGGTCAACTTACCAGTAGCCATAGTCTTACTCCAAAGTGAGTATCCCACCCCCAGCCACCATCAGTCTCCAGTAGCTCCTTGGCTAGGAGAAGGGCTTTGTGAGCTCCTCCCTGATTCCTGTTGAAATCTTGACAGACTTGATTCTGTGCAGGTCATGTGCAGGTAGCTGCGGCTGTCACGAGTTCATTGTTGCAATAGCCGTGTTCTATCCAGAAGACAGCACTTCAGGATGCTCCTCCCCATCCTGTGGCTCTGACATTCTTTCTTCCCCTCTTCAGCCTTGTCCACCAGTATGGAACTCATGCCTGGCACTGTTAACACGCTCAAAGCCCACAGCTTGGGAGACGATAGGTCATTGCGGGGCAATCAACAATAGTTATTTTACTAAGCTGCCATGTTGTCAAATTGCCTTCCATATATTTATATTTATATTTATATTTATATTTATATTTATATTTATATTTATATTTATATTTATGCCCATAGATCAGGACTGCTCTCAACTTTCTCCAGAGAATCTTACTCTTTTTTTAAGGTGTGGTTAATGTGGAGTTTCATAGCTAGTCAGAATGTTGAAAATATGTGACTATGACTGTACTTCCCCGGATGACAATTTACGTTAACAGCACCTGCTAGACTAAGGAAACATGGTAGATACATATCTTTATAGTTCAACATCCCCGGTATAAAGACACATTTCAAAAATTAAAATTAATGTTCTTTACAATCATAAAAGGCATGTTTGGGCATTTCAAGGAAACAGGAAATAGCGGGTCACTTTATAATTAGAGTACCTTTAACACATGAAATATTAACAATAGCTAATATTAATCTTAAACAATATTAGAGAGTATTGTGGACTAGTTTCCTCCACCCCCCCAATAATTTATACATATTAATTTTTCAATCTTTACACAACCAAAAATGTGGGTTCACATAGTGTCTGTCTTCAGATTTAGGATGCAAAGGAAATGGACAAGAGAGAGAGAGAGAGAGAGAGAGAGAGAGAGAGAGAGAGAGATTGAGAGAGAGAGAGAGAGAGAGAGAGAGAAACACCTCAATCTATAAAGTGCCTGCTGCACAAGCATATGGACCTGAGTTTGAACCTTCAGCATCCAAGCAAAAGCCAGACAGGGATTATGCACCTGTAATCATGGTGCTGAAGGGGCAGAGACAGGCAGATCCCTGGGGACTGGCAGGCCCATCAATCTAGCTCAAACAGTGAGCTAAAGATCCAGTGAGAGTTGCTGCCCCTATAAACAAGGTGAGGACCAATTGAGGAAGACATCCAACATTAACCCGTTGCCTCCACATCCATGTGCACACATTGTAGACACAAAACCTACACACATGCGCATCTGCACACAAATGCATAGAAGCAGAGAAAGAAAAGGTATTGAGTGGATTAACATAACAGTTGAACACATTGTCTGATGCTCTGCATCCATGAAGTCATGAGGTGGAGACGCAGACTGTTTCCAGGGCTGCACTGTTTGTACTACTGCAGCTTTGGCTTTCTGCGGAGACTTTAGACCCGCCTCCGGTTGCCCCTCCTGGTTTGTCATGTAGACTGTTTCCTCATCTTCTGCTACCTCACTGTAACATCCATCTTCATTCTCACGATTTCTTGTGTCTCTGGACGGTTCATCAGAGGTTCTTTGCTACGATCAAGATAAATGCAGTTCAAACGCAATCTCTGGAACCAGGAAATAATTGGGTTTGAATCCTGCCTTCGCCTTTCATCAGCCCTGTCATCTTGGACAAATTACCCAAGTTGACTTCCCTTCTTTTATACCATAGATTATTTTTCCCCTCAAAAGCTCGCCTCATGGGATGATCATGAGAATGAAACCAAATGACTTCCTCGTAAAGTACTTAGAGTAATATTTTAATGTGGGGTCTGCAACTATACTACTTGGGCTCTAGAGAAACAAAGCCAGCACAATGACTAATAGAAGTGGTCTTAACAGATTGGCTTATACTGTACGGTCCGACAATGGCTGCCTTCCCTCTGGAGAGTCTGAGAACTGGGTGGTTGCTCAGTCCATAAAGCTGGATGTCTCAGCTATCCAAAGCTTGTGCTGCAGGCCTAGAGAATTTCTAGAGAGAGAGACTGGTGTTACCAGAAGATGAAGAAAGCTGGGCTCTGATGCCAATGAAGGATAGCAACAGCTGAGCTACGTAGTGGATGGACTCACCAACAAGGGGCAAAGGCTGGCAGCCAAAAGACCAACAGCCTTCCTTGGCTGTCCTCACGAATGGGCAGCCTCTGGAAGGTTCCACCCACCTAGGACAGAGTCATCTCCTCTGGGTTAATCTTTCCAAAGAATATCCTTACAGACCCGGAGGTGATTTTAGACCCAGTCAAGGTGTCAACCAAGATAATTCATCCCACCAACAAATGTCTATAATTTATGAAATTACAAATTTCATAAATATATATTATAAATGTGACTCAAATAAAGGGGAAACTGAGATGGAGTAAAAATATTTTTTAAAAGGGGTTCAGTAAACTTCTCAGCTTTTAACTTACTCATGTATCAATCCAGTTTGCATTTAAGTTGTATTTGTGAAGAGCAATGTAAAAAGAACATCTGGGTTCTTAAAGTCTGGTGGAGTGAAGAAGGGGCCTTAAAGACATCTTTGTGTCATGGGGGACTGGCACTGGGTCATTGCATGGAAGAGAGGGATAAATTACCTTTTGTTCCTCCAAAAGTGTAGAGAAGCACAGACACACCTCTCAGTTGACCAAGAGGATGGAGATTACCCCCAGCTAATATGGGTTGAAGGGCTTCGTTTGACGTGTATTTAAATACCTGCACTACACTGTGTGGAAGAGACAGAATGAAATGCCAGTGGTTTGGAGGTAGACAGTGGTTCTGTGAGAGCACCACTTTTGAGTTCGGTCATTACCTTAGTAGGGTTGGATTTGCCTTTATTCTTTCAGCCAAACTGAATATAAGTGGCTGCTAATAAATCAGGAAATAAATACAAAATTAATTATTTTCCGTGTCACTATATCTAAGTACACAAATGTGAACTAGATTCAAATGAGGACAGGAAGAAAATGAATAGTCTAGTAAAGACTCAAATAAAACCATAATCCTTACCCTTCAGATGGCAGGTGCCTTCTGTTGTTTTTTTTAACCCTCCACTGAATGGTTTAACTGAAGAAAACACTTATTAACTGGTGACAGAGAAAGACATATGCCTACACTCTACAAGAGAAAGCAAACTTTATCTTCAGAGATTAGAATACTCATTAATTGTATGTGAAGGGGGTAAATGTAACAATTGTCCTATCAAATCCAGTGATCATGAATAATATTCTCCCCTTCTCAGCCATACAGCTTCACATACTGATTGATATTTTTTTCCCTAGAAAAACCAATTGGGAATGCTAAAAACAGATTTAAAATTAGAATACCACTCCTGGGCATATACTCAAAAGATGCTCCAACATATAACAAAGACACATGCTCCACTATGTTCATAGCAGCCTTATTTATAATAGACAGAAGCTAGAAACAACCCAGATGTCCTTCAACAGAGGAATGGATACAGAACATGTAGTGGTACGTTTACACAATGGAGTACTACTCAGCTATTAAAAACAATGACTTCATAAAATTCTTAGGCAAATGAATGAAATTAGAAAATGTCATCCTGAGCTAGGTAACCCAGTCACAAAAGAACACACATGGTATCCACCAATAAGTGGATATTAGCCCCAAAGCTTGGAATGCCCAAGATACAATTCACAGACCACATGAAGCTCAAGAGGAAGGAACACCAAAGTGTGGGTGCTTCAGTCCTTCTTAGAAGCTGGAACAAAATACTCAAGGGAGGAGATACAGAGACAAAGTGTGGAGCAAAGACTGAAGGAAAGGACATTCAGAGACTGACTCACCTGGGGATCCATCCCATATACAGACACTATTGTGCGTACCAAGAAGTGTTTGCTGACAGGAGCCTGATATAGCTGTCTCTTGAAAGGCTCTTCCAGAGCCTGACAAATATAGAGGCAATGATCACAGCCAACCATTCGACTGAGCACGGGGTCCCCAATGGAGGAGTTAGAGAAAGTACTGAAGGAGCTGAAGGAGTTTGCAACCTCCCAGCGCTCCCGGGAACTAAACTACCAACCAAAGAGTACACATGGAGGGACCCATGGCTCCAGCTGCATATGTAGCAGAGGATGGCCTTGTCAGGCATCAATGGGAGGAGAGGCCCTTGGTCCTGGGAAGGCTCGATGCCTCAGTGTAGGGGAATGCCAGTGCGGGGAAGCAGGAGTGGGTGCGTGGGTGGGGGAGCACCCTCATAGAAGCAGGGGAATAGGGGGTTTCCGGAGGGGAAACCAGGAAAGGGGATAACATTGCAATGTAAATAAATAAAATATCCAATTTTTTAAAAAAAAAAAAAAGACGAAGAAATCAAAGCACCTTTCCTTTTTCTTCTTTCGTCCACCAGATGTCCCTCTTCTCAAACTTGGTGACATGGTAACTACACACAGCAGTGCCAAGCGGTGTTACCGGAAAAACAAAACCAGAACCAAACAAAAATCTGGTAGATGAGTGGCAAACATTCCAGTCAACCCTAGCTTTGGCACCAGAACGTGTCGAAAGCTCAGCAGCTACTTCAGTTGTCCTCCGGACGTAGGGTGGGGCTTCCTTGCTCACTGCGTGGCTGACTGGCTTACCACGAACTCCTGTCGGTAGGAAAGAGTCTCCTCCAGTGCAATGAGTGTATTTCTGGTCGGCTTGGATATGGAGAAACTGTCACATTTACAGAAATGTGTCCCTCGCACGTGTCCCACACTGTTAGACCTTCTATGTCTGAAGGTTATGTAACTCAAACCAAATACATTTGTTTCAAATAATGGCCATCTGTGTAATTCAACAACTGGTAACTATACCTCTGTCTTGTGGCAGTTTTAGCTAAACATGCTGTGTCCCCAAGGTCCCATAAAATGAATTATTTGGAGTAAGGAGTACATTTTCATTTAAACACAAAGTTTTAGATGGCAGTGTGGGTCGTGAACTAAATCAAACAATTCTTTAAATAATACTTTTTATTCTTTGAAGGTTTCAAGCATTTATGCTGCGTGTAATGATCATATCCAGTCTCCCCTGCCTTAACTTTTCCGACTCTGTCTTGTGACCCCCCAACCCCTTCTCCCTCCCAACTTTATGTCCCATTTGTTGTTATGATAATTAATAACTGAGTCTAATTAGTACTGTTCATACACTGATGACCATCTACTGGGATTTGAGCAACCTACCAGCAGCTATGTCCCCAGATTTTATCATAACACATATCAGGGTAAACTTGCCAGAAATTATCTATGTTGAATAAGTATTTGTACTTAATTAATACTTCCTAATAAATTTTATTTAATTTTTATTAATTGTATGTAGTTGAGTAGACATAACACAGAAGTTATTCAGAAAGGTATTTGCCAAGATTCAAATCAGAATTTCCGTGTCTATCACGTTCTCTACCTTGTTATTTGGGAGTAGCAGTGAATAATTTGATTTATAAATAATTCTTTTCCTCTGCAAATCTTTGAAGAGTAACCAAAGAGCATTCAAAGTGCATTTCTATTTTTACGCTATCACATAAGCCTCTGATCTTACCATTAGAGCTTAATATCCATTAATCTGCATGAACACAGATAAGCACATAATACCCAGAGGGCATAATACTAAGTGAATGAAATTTTGTCACAGAACTAGGTAATTATTGAAAATGGTGATTACTTAGCATCAATCCAGTCTACATACAAAGTCCTGATACTTTATTTTTAGAGTTGTTGGTTGTTTTGGGCCTTGGTGAGTGCACATCTGAGCTTCCGGCTAATCTTAAAGGTGTTCCTCCAATTAGAATGTACATGGACAGGCACTTTCAAGTGTAATAGGCGATGATCCTGCCCATGTGGAGTAGCCATACCCACAGGCAATATTCATACCCATCTGAAATATCTGTATGCTGAATATTATCGTTTCTGTTGGCTTTTACTGTTTTGTTTTGTTTTCCATTTTATTGAAAATAGATTTTTTTCCTCATACAATATATCCTGATTATAGTTACCCCTCCCTCTACTCCTTCTGGTTCCTCCAACTTCCTCCACCTCCCCTCCCGCCCAGATCCACTCCTTTTCTGTCTCTTATTAGGAAAGAACAGGCTTCTAAGAGATAACAACAAAACATGACAAAATAAAATATAAAACAAAAACATCACATCGAAGTTGTTCAAGGCAAATCAACAGATGGAAAAGAAGGCACAAGAGTCAGAGACCCACTCGTTCACACACTCAGGAGGCCCATAAAAATACCCACTTAAAGCTATAATACAAACCGAGAGGACCTGGTGTAGACCCTTATAGGCTCCATGATGCTGTTTCAGTCTCTGTGAGTTCGTGTAACTCTTGCTCAGTTGATCTAAAGGGACTGGTTCTCCTGGTGTCCTCCATCCCCTCTGGCTGTTACACTCTTTCCACCTCCTCTATCCCAGGATTCCCTGAGCCGAGAGAAAGTATTTGATGTAGGCATCCCGTTTGGATCTGTGTTCCAGGTTCTCTCTTCTCTTCTTTCTCTTCTCTTGTCTTCTCTTCTCTTGTCTTCTCTTCTCTTTTCTTCTCTTCCCCATCTGTGCTTCTCTCTCTCTCTCTCTCTCTCTCTCTCTCTCTCTCTCTCTCTCTCTCTGTGTGTGTGTGTGTGCGCGCGCGTGCGGGTGCATAATATCTGTCTGTGGGTCTCTGTATTTGTTCCCACCTGGACACACTTGGCTAGAGTTCAGGATTTTCTTTCATTTATAAACCACATTAATATTTACCACCTTACTCTTATAGAAGAATAGGAGGAAGGACTGCGGTCGCCAAGGGAATAGGAACTCCACAGGAAGACCAACAGAGTCAACTAACCCGGACTCTTGGGGCTCTGAGAGACTGAACCAAAGAACATACATTAGCTGGACCTAGGCCTCTCCACACATATGTAGCAGACGTGTAGCTCGACCTTCATATGGGTCCCAAACAACTGGAGTGGGGGCTATTCAGAAAGCTGCTGCCTGTACGTGGGATATGTTCTTCTAGCTGGGAAGCCTTGTCTGGCCTCAGTGGGAGAAAGTACTTAGCCTTTCAGAGACTTCAAGTGCCAGGGTAGGGGGAATACCCAGGGGGACCCCTACTCACTCAGTGGAGAAGGGAAAAGGATTGTGGGAGGGGGTTACCGGGAGGGGGCAGTGAGTGGGATGTAAAGTAAATAAGTAAAAAATAAAATAAAATAATACCTTTAATTTTCACTTTTCATTTCTATAAAATGGAGTGAGGACAAAGAAGCCCAGTGTGAGTAGAGAGTGCTTCTACAGTTTTCTACGTTTTCTAGTCTATTACAATAATTTGACAAGATTTGGGAGGCACACTTTAAGTCTCAAACTCTTTAAAGCTAGTAATTTACTTAACATCGAAATAACAATGATCTAATTTTGAATGTTCCCATTAGTCATCCTACATAAAAGTTCTCAAATTACATCAATTATAGTAATAAAGGTATTTAGCATAAACAGGTTTGGGAATAGATCGCATTGACTCTCAGTAATGAGACAAGACATGATTGTAGAATCACACAAACTGAGCCCTTAGTCCGCTGAAGGGGCTCCGAGCTTCCCTGCTTATGTATTACAGAACAAGTATAGTGTTCAATAAAGAGACAGTAACTAAGGAGACGTGCTCGCTGGCACCTGTGCTCCTACTGCGTTCTTATTATCACTTTAGGTCTTCGTGCTCAGCTGCAGTGAGTTCTGACACACAGAAGCGCTCAGTAAATATCAGCCATTCGTATTTCATTTTTAAAATAAATATTTTAAAAGTCTCAAGTTTATGAAGTCTGTTCACTCGCAGTCCACCTTTCCAAAATATGAACTGTAACCAGGAGCTAGCGGGAGAGCTCAGAAATCAAGAGTGCCTGGTGTGCTTGTGAAGGACCGTAGAGTCAAAGATGGAAGAGGTATGGCCACCAGGTCAGGGGCACCGGAAGCAGGAAGAGACAAAGAACCGTCTCCTGAAGAGCTTTGGAGCGGGGCAGCAACCCTGCTAGCAATTTGACTTCAGGCTTCTCTCTCCAAGACTGTGAGAAGAAATATCTTCTACTTCAAGCCACCAATTTCATGCTGAGTTGTTACAGCACAGAAGACCAGCGTGTATGTCACGAATGTCATAAGCATCTGTCCCCACTTATCGGTCCTGGGAACTATCTAAGAGTAAATCTAGAGCAGGCGTTTAGGTTCTATTACACAAGTTTCCAAAAGAACAGCACATGAATAGCTTGCTAGTTTTGTAGCATCGATGAGATGTGGTAGAGCCTAGCGTGATGCTTGTGGGGGATGATGGAGGAAGGTACCATGAACTCATCTACAAACAAAAATTCACAAGTGACGTGGAGTATGGCAGCTAGTTAATAACACATTTTCATTGCATTATTGGGCTGTTTTAAAGAAGTGTGGCTTCACCTTCTTTCCGGGAAATACTTACAGTATAATTTAGGAAGAAAAACAAACAAACAAACAAAAACTACTGTAAGATTAGTTGGAGACTAAAGGACCCAAGCACCGATGTTATCTAAAGTCGTGGTTCTCAACCTTCCTAATGCTGTGACCCTTTAACAAATTCAATTATTTAACAAATTATTTAAAAAATAAAATTAAAATGGTAATGAAAATAATTCTAACATAGATGCAATTGGTTTTGCTACTGTTATGAACCATAATGTAAATCTCTGTTTTCTGGTGGACTTAGGCAGCCCCCGTGGAAGGGTCATTTGACCTCCACCAAAGGGGTCACAACCCACAGGTTGAGACTCGCTGATCTAAAGTTAACTCAGTGTTAACAGAGTGCTGTAAGGAAGTAAACAGGATTGTTTATCCACAAAGTGTTCTTAAACTGTTGATAAATACTCTGCGCCCATACACATGCTCTCATAGTAAAGTGTCAACTGAATTTGAACTTACAGGGAACAGCAAGACTATGCGCAAATAAGCTAATAAGATTATGATATCCCTCATTGTGGAGCTCCCCTATGTTCAGGAAAAAGTTGTCTTCCCTTTAATTGGTTTAACTAAAACATTTGGAATACATTAAGTATTTTTAAATGTCATTTTGTTATGTAAAAATCAGTTTAATATACATTTTTATTAGTTTCAGTAGGTTTCCAATTCCTATGACAAAAGCTGTGTTGTTGCAAAATGTGAAGGACTCAGAATTATGTATGTAACTCTTTAGCTATTCCACAGGGCCTCTGACACTCAGTGTTTGGGAGTCAAGTTGTCAGATGTATCTTCTAGAGATAATAGCTTTTGAAAGATCACCCTTCTGGTATTGGGAGAGCGAGCTGGGGAGTGTTGGACAGCCAGTTTGTCATGCAAATAGAGTAAAATTAAAACGTGGACATTATGCGATAGCTCTAAAGGAAGTCAAATTGCCCATAGCATGTTTGTAAGTCTGAAATCAGATCTTCTCATTTAGGGTCTTAACACGTTGTATATGACCTTCCTGATGATGCATAGGAAGTTCTGTTTTAGGCTAATGGTGGCTCTTTATGGATTGTGTGTGTAAGGGGGATGAGGGGGCCGTTGGTTTCTTGTTCTTCTTGTTGGCAAATGGAGCCTAATTCCAGTAGATACAAACTAGAATAGAATTTCCACTAAAAGGCTTTTTCAGAGTAGGAGAAAGTTCAATAATTTCTCTAGATCCAACCAAAGCAGACTCACAGACAGTGCTATAGTATCTCTAAAGCCAGCCCAGTTTAAGACAATAAAACTGTAAGAACTGACTGATGGAGAGGAAGGTGGTCTGAGCCCACTGGTCGTGATGCTTCAGGACAGAAGGGAGACTGTGAGAACGTTCTGATGATTCTGCTAGAGAAAGCTACTATGAGATCCCTTCAATCTTATCCTCTGGCTAGGCACTGAGAGGGGTTTGATACACTCAAATGGAGACACAGCTACTGGCCCACCCCAACCCTACCATGCCACGGGAGAAAGTGAGGAGTTTGTAATGGCTGCTTCCAACCAAGCTTCCAGATCCTTTCATTTCATAGTGGTTTGGGAGATTAAGATTAGCATTGGCTAAAAATCATCTCTGGTGGGCTGATTATTGGTAACACATAGCTTTATAAAGAGAAGCAGGAAGACTAGTGCAAACAGATAAATACACGTGCTCCTTGTCTTTTGCTGTAGTGATAGTGTCTTGGGATAACTCATGAGAAAAACATACCAGACAGGGATGCTCAGTCTCAGAACTCCAGAACTGTGAGCCAAACAATATCCTTTCTTCATGAAGTTGTCCAGACCTAAGTATTCCATTATAGTAACACAAACCAGATTGGTGCAGCCTGCTTCTTGCAAAAGGAATTTTAATCACAAAGCACCAGCCATTGTTCCAGTTAGGTTAGGAGAAGCCATACTCTGAGTTTGTCTCTCGTATATAATTAGAAAGTGAGCAAAGAACTGCAGTAGAATCTGGAGCTATTGTATTTGTCAAAAGATAATTATTTCACTGGGTGTCTGCTTGTCTGTTTAGCTTCTTTTTTTTTTTATTAAAAACTTGTTTATTTACTTTACATCGTGATCAAAGCCACACACCCCTCCTCTCAATCCCACCCTTACACCCCTCCCTTCATCCCCCCTTTCTCCTCCTCAGAGTTTTGATTCTTTAAAAAAAAAAAGTCTCACTGAATAACTATAGTTGGCCACAAAATCGTGATCCTCCTGCCTCAGCTCTCCAAGTGCTGAGGTCATGGGTGTATACTACTCTGTGCAACTACTAATATGTCTTTTCCTTGCTGAGCTAGCCTGTGGTAGTCTGACACTGCTAAAAAGGAAGTGATTTGAAACCTAAAGCCGATGGCTCGTGGAACGATTTATTCTATCTCATCTCCCCAAACCAAATCTGACACGATTATATGTAACAGATTGTATACAATGCAACTTTGCAAATCAAGCATGTGCGGCAATTATAGAAGAACATGTTGGCCATGCCCATGGGCTTCTCCCTCATATTTTAAGCAGTTTAACTCACCTGACCACAACAATATATAGTCAGGCCATCCAGCCTTTTGACACTGCAACACAATATTGCCATCTACACATGTGTGGCTGCATTCATAGCTATCCTTGGACACATGCAGTCCAAAGCTAAAGGTTGAATGCACTTGGTTTAAATTATCAAAGATAGGATGGAAAGCTTTTATGACATATATGTAGAAAGGCATATGGAAAAAAAGAGGAAACATAGTAACTGAATTGGGATTCGATTCCATAGCTCTAATTCCTTTTTCTACAAAAAGATGGTCTGATAGGCATGCCATATGGGCAAGGTAGTCCATTAAGAGCCTTATGTTCACTGGGCAGTGGTGGCGCACGCCTGTAATCCCAGCACTTGGGAGGCAGAGGCAGGCAGATTTCTGAGTTCGAGGCCAGCCTGGTCTACAGAGTGAGTTCCAGGACAGCCAAGGCTATACAGAGAAACCCTGTCTCGAAAAACAAACACAACAACAAAAAAGAGCCTTATGTTCATTTTCTGATGTCCCATAATACTATTGAACATAACTCTCATGGATGTGAATGGATGGAAAGTCTATAGACCATGGGTGATGTGACGGTTGACCTTGTCAGTTTCATGAAAATTAGAATCATTGTGAAAACCTTATCTCTGAAGGAATATTTGTTTTAGGGAAAGTAGAGAGGCTGTATGTAGGAAATAATTAGTTTTATAAACATAAGAAAAACTAGAATGATCCCATTAGCCAGGTCAGATTTATCCCAGGCCTTTGTATAGGTGTTGCCTCTGAAGCTTGCTATAATCTGCCTGATTCTGTTCTAGGTCTAGCTGTTCCCTGCTTTTGTGTTCTCTTGTGTCTGTGTACACTTATGCAGTGTCCCTATAATGCCAAGTTTACTCAAGCTGGTTTCTAGCTTTCTGCCTCTGACATATTCTGCACTTAAGTGGCCATCTTCCTACCTGGCCATGCGATCTGGACTTTTGCATAACCTCCAGGTTTCTCTCTTCTACTCTCAAGTAGTGTCAATCAATGATCAACAGCAAAGAATGTTGTCATTGGTTTTGTATTTCCAGGTTACTCCCTTTTGAGTATAGATAAAGCTTGTGATAAGTAGCTAGTAGCCATACTTAAACCAATTAGATCACCTTGGGGACAGATCCATGTTCATCTATATGTACCCTCCCTTGTAGAAACGTCAATCAAAGGTAGTGATGTGTGTTGATCTCACGGGATGCCCACTTCATTGATTGCCATCTTTGATGGTGCCAAAAGGCACACTGGCACCTGGAAATTTTTGTTTTATAAGTGAATGCTGAATACATGAGACTCAGCCCCCATGATCGAGACAAGACACATCACAAAGTTGAAAGCTTTCTCTGAAATTACAAAATAAAAAAGTTGCACTTGTGTCAGGGAAGTCATCATACTCTTCTGCCAACGTGGGGGGTATTTGTCCTCTGTCAAACTATCTGTCTCGTGCTTATGAAGGCAGCCAAGTGGCTTTAGCAGCATAAAATCTAAGAAAGAGAGAAATGATTAGAGTTTGTACAGTGTCGCATCTTCACTTTATAAACTGGAGACCACATCCAGGAGAGTGAGCAAGTGGTCAGCTTGGAAGACAAATCTGGAACCAAACAAGAGCGTCCAATATGGCAGACGGTATCTTCATTTTCTAATGGGCTCCATCTATGGTGTCCAAACGGTGCCCTAATTTTCTAACAGGCCTCCATCTATAGCCACCATTCCCCTGTGTCTCCCTTGCCATTTAAGTCTCTTCTTTATAGTTGTGTTCTGGTACCACCACCCCAACAAAACTGGTGTTCAGAATTCTATACCTTATTTGCCTTGGAAGTTACAAATATTTTTAAAATAGATCTTTATCTATTTAGAGAATAGTGTATTAATAATATATAATAGGCATCAAATATTTTTAAAATAGATCTTTATCTGTTTAGAGAATAGTGTATTGATAGTATACAATAGGCATTATATACTATATTATATATATGTATATATATATACGTATATATGTATACATATCTATATACATACACACACACACACACATATATATATATATAGAGAGAGAGAGAGAGACAGACAGAGAGAGAGAGAGAGAGAGAGAGAGAGAGAGAGAGAGAGAGAGAGAAAAGAGTAGGTCAGAATAATAAATAAGCAGGCTCAGTAAAAATGTGTGCACCTTAAGTACATAAACTGGGCTAAGAAATTAAGATAAACCCCCTGATGAAGTAATGAAAACTTGAAATCTGAGAACTAAATAAGAGTTAGACAGGTAGTGGAAATGGGAGAGATTTCAAGCTGGGAAGACAGCATTGTAATGACTCATCTTGGCTACCAACCAATTTGACAATCTGGGAAGAGGGAACTTCAGCTGAGGAATGTGTCCATCAGATTAGCGTGTGGACCTGTCTGTGGGGCATTGCTATAGAGGAGTCCAGCCTACTGTGGGCAGTATGTCATGAGGCAGGTAAGCCTGGCCTACGTATAAAAAGCTGGCTGAGCAAACAGGGAGCAATCTGGTAAGCAGCACTCCGTGGTTTCTGCTTCTAGTTCCTGCTTTGTCTTCTCTCTATAATGGACTGTAACGTGCAAAAGAAAATACGTCCCTTCCTCCAGGTTAGTTTTGATCGTGGCATTTATCACAGCCACAGAAAGCAATTTAGAACGAGCATGTCCTCAGGTCCTGAAGCATCGAGAAGCATGTGCTTTCAAAGTAGGGGCTAAAGATGTTAAAGGCAAATGAAGAGAGCCAACAATGGGAAGCGCTGGGCTGTGCGGGGCGTTGCTGATCACGCTAGGGTTTTTAACTTTATTCTAAACGGATTTTAGTGTGGTCCAGCGGACAACCAATGCAACGCAAAAGGCGTTTAAATACGAGAGAAGAGACACTGACCTAAACTTTGAGAGTAAACGCAGAAAGAAGGGAAGGGAATAGACGTTAGGGAGGACTTTGGAAACAGAGACAAGGTTCCATTAATCAGAATGTCCCTTGCAAAAAATGCTAGCCGAGTTTACGAGGCTGATGATTTAATTAAATAAATGATTCCAAAGAGAGAAAGAGAAAAAGGAAACTACTTGTGCTCGCTAGACCCGTTTACATTTATGAAGAAACACTAATTTAATTAAATTACATATTCTCTATGCCATTTGTGGGAGGAGATGGAAAGGAAAATAAAAGTGAGGTTTTGCTTTCCTAACAGGGAGGCCAAACGTTCGATGTGGATGTTTCTGGTTGGTTCCCAGAGAACCACTGTCAGAGAAGTAACCAGGTATCGCGCATGCTCACAAAGCGACTCAGTTTCCAGTCAGCGGTAAAGGTGTACACTGGGAACCTCGCAAAGTGGTATAACAGTGAGTGCCCAACTTCCTCCTTTCTCCCCACTTAGAAGGAAGTTGGTGCAGTCTCTTGTTCTGCCTGGTCACTTTCAGCTATCAGCTAAAGAGTAGGACCAGTCATGAACAGTGATACCATCACAGCATCATTAATTACAAATGACTACAAATTAATCATGAATAATCAATAGCTTATCATCCTAAGTGGCAATTTATAATTTCCACTTATGCAAATCTCTTCTAATCACAAGTCATTACGGAATCAAAGATGATTGGAGACCAAAGACTCTTTCTTAACTCCTTCCTGATTCTTCACCGTCCCGTTGCCCTTCAATCTGACAAGCTATAGGAATTGTTTCCCAGAGGCACCATCCACTATTACAGCCAGCCAAATCCATTTTGGAGACCCAAAGTGCCTTCCTTACATGGAAATGAGAGAACAAGGCAGGATAAGTACAACCACTTCCTGCACTGCGAGTCCATGATCCCAGAGAGTCAGGAGATGGAGGTGGGAGGATCAAAGTTCAAGGCCTGTCTGAGACAGTGAACTGGGACTCTACCTCAAAGTCAGGGCAAGAGAAAGAGGGTGGAAGTAGGACTCTTGCCCAGCCTGGCATCAGATTTGACAATCAGTTCCCAGAACTAAAATCAAGAAGTGCAAAAGTGTAACATTAAACCCGTTTCTGATTTAAGATCAATACTCTTTTCATCGGGACAGCCCTGTAGGATCCTGGGCATCTGCTTGGCCATACTGCTACTCCGAGCATCAACTCCTTCCACAAAGAGACACTAGAGAAAGGTTTTCTAGTTAGAAAGGCAACTCAGTATTTATGGTGGGAAATGTTACATCTAAAAGTAACAGCGTGATTTTCCTCCTCAAAGATTTATTAGGGAAATAATTACCCCTAGGATTGCATAAGCAAACTGTGAATGGATTTATCTTCAGAATCATTTCAAAAAATATTGATGATCTATGATCACCGTGTTCTAAAGCCAGCCCAGGGACTCTGGTCCCACGGTGACAGCAACGGTGTCCCAGACCACAATGTTAAGAGAGGACATTATCAGTGACAGGAAGCTGTATCTCTGTTCTCTACAATATGTCCTGCTGGCTCGGGCGTCAATAACTTCCTGACTCTCTGAGAAAGCCTGCTGATAGAGTCAAAGCCAAAATCATTGTGTGTCCTTCTCCAAATAGGAGAAAATATCCAACTACAGCAGCTCTTTGGTGAAAAAAAAAATTGCATGGGAAGAAATGAACAGGCCCAGGAAAAGCCAATGTTCTTCATTGTGTTGAGTATATGCTACCTAGGGGGCCTCATTATAGATGCACACATGGTTCTCACAGGGGTCGATTCATTGAGTCATTGATTGCTACATGCAGGTAAGCCTGTCACTTGTCAGCTTAGCTCTCTGAATCAGTGCTCAGCATGAGTGAGGGTTGCACTGTCTTACCCCATGCTGGGCTGGAGGTGGCGTTTAAATATGCAGTGGTAGAATGCAGAATCATACGCCTTTAGCAGTCTCGTGGGCATCTCTTCTCTGCCCTGGAAATGGTCCATCTCCAGAGCCTGTTCTTAGGCTGCTTCTCATCCCCACCCCACCCCCGCCCTTCTCAGGACTGCATCATCTTTACATATGTAGGTCCCAAGATGTTGTCTCCAGCCAACCTGGATGCTTCACAAAACCAGACATGGGACTTACAGCTTTCCTTTCCCTTGTCATCAGCCCACCCTGCCTGTTCCTGCCCCAGTCCTTCCAGTGTCAGTCAACAACTGAGTCACAATCCACACGCTCTGCCAGCTTAGAAGCCTGAATGACAACTCTGGCACTCCCTTCTCCTCATCACCACACTGACCCCACCCCTCCATCCTGTCTCCTGTCCTCCTAATTCTACATTCACCTCTCCCCTACTTCTCCACCTGTGCTGTCCTAGGGTGTCCCGGACAAGGTGGCGGCACACTCCTGCCCCAACCCATTTTCTCCTTCTTGACTCGCCTTCTTACCACTCCAATATCCATGGGACCCCAACTCTGCCATGTCAGTTTGGATCCTTGAATGACATCACACTGCATGCAGGTAAAACCCGGGGAACTTTCGGGTCCTGTTCTTGCTGTTTCCCTTGTGCAAAACCCACTCTGTCAGATCCAGTGGTTTGTATCTTTCAAAGAGATCGTACTTTCTCAAGTTCCTTCTGCCAGCAACCTATTTTCTCCCAAACATCTCAAAATGTGAGATGTTTTAAATCTGAATACGGTACATTTAAAAAAAAAATCTGAATTTTGAACTGTCAATGCAAAACACAGTACTTGTTCCAAAAGAAATAATAGGCCATTCATTCTGATCCTAATATTAGTGACTGTGTTCCTGGAACCCAATTTCAGGTTACCCTGAATTGTATGTACCACTGTGGAAATGGCTACATGAACTCTACCACAGAGTAAAGAGAGGTTATAAACCAATGTGTGTGCTGAATGCACTAGCAGAGACATCAGGCAGGAGATTACAATGAAACGGGGCACTCTACTTTGAGCCTAGACGAGGGGTTCTCAACCTGTGGGTCTAGACCCCTTTAATGGTTGACTTCTGTTACAGGAGTCACATATTGGATATCCTGCATACCAGATAGTTACATATGAATTTATAACTAGCAACATTATGAAGTAGCAACGAAGTAATTTATGGTCGGGAGTCACACAGCATTTGGAAGGCTGAGAAGCACTGGACAAGACGTTTTCTGGCGGTTTCCCATGCTTCTAGTTAGGAGAAGCTAGTGCTGTATTAAGGTTATCTCTACAATAGGTTTTATGTGCACGTTGAAAAAAATGCTAGGTCAGATAAAGAGATGTATGATAGGTGGGTATTACAAAGAATAAAGATAGCCCAAGACAGTTCAGCTAGGGACTGGGCCCCTGCTCTATTGCTGAGCTACAACCCCAACTCTAATCCTCCTTCTTCTTTTTTTAACTTTTAAATCTGAAGAAAAGAACCCACTAGGTTGCCAAGCTGCCCTTTAACTCCGTAGCCCAGGCATATCTTAAACTTGCCACCCTCCTGCCTCAGCCTCCAAGATAGTTTCGGCTCTTGATCTGCAACATCCCGACTGACCACAATTACAGACATGATCTAAGAATCGAATGGCCTGCAGAATAGTCAACACAGTCGGGCATTCTGAGGGAACCTCTGCTCACAGAACTCCCCTTAGAATCCTAGGTCTTAGCAGCCTTAGGTCCGAAATTTCCACACAGCAGCACCGAGCTGCAGCTTTGGGAGAACAAACCCCTGTAGACAGAACCTTGACCTTCCACTTCACGACAGTCAGAAGCTGGCCTATTTTATTTGCCGACATCACCTGCTCATTACGGTTGACTATTGTATTTGAGTCCTCTGACCTGCAGAAGTGCAGCCCAAGGAAATCCCCCATCAATGAATCACAGGAGGTCCAATACGTACGAGGGCCACACCAGCCTGAGTTAGTGATCCTTCTGTGAACAAGAAATCCTGCCCTATTCTTCTGACCTATTCCAGGTATTAAGAGGAACAGATGTGGTGGGATACGGTTGTATTTATTTAAGTCTTAGAGGAGAAATCTAAAGCCCAGAAAGTGAATTTGTTGCAGAACATGCATGTTAAAACTGAACCGTGGTAAGTGCAGAGAGTCAGCCCCGGGCTTTAACATAATCAGGGTGCTCCAAGAAACAGCCCCAGTTTAAATAGCAAGCTCTACACTGGCAGACTTCCTGACTTTAAAAGAAAGGCTAAGCTATGTACAAGCAATACATAGTGGGGGGGGGGGGGGTCAGTGGCTATAAAAGTGACTGGAAATGAGGCAGGCTCTCTTAGGAACTGAGAGAGCTTCATGTGACAACATGCAGGCATCCCAAAGAGCAGGTCTAACTGGACACCTTGCCTTCTGTCTTCAGGGGCTGGTTCTTCAGACCATCAGCCAAAGAGAAAATGGTGACCTGATTCACGGTCTGCTCTGTTTTACAGCGCTTGTCGAAACAGAACTCTCCACTCTGAAGGAAGCCAGGCACTTTACAGCTGCTGAGAGACACTGGCGCCCTGATTGCCTGTGATTGTGCCTTCTCCACCTGCAGGCTTGGCGAATCCCCTTGCATTTACCTTAGCTGCCCTGGTACTTGCTTATCGAAAGGAACAAAATGAGTTTTTGAAGAGCTTAACTGGGTGCCTGCTTTACCCTTGACTGAGGATGACTATGACTGTTAGTAAATTAAGAGTATAGGGTTCGAAATAGCGAGACAATGTCTTCTGAGGAATCGCCAATAAAATGCTTTTAACCTTGTTCCTACCACCAAACGCACAAACGAAAGTGAGCACTTGATACACGCAATAGTCTTTGGTTATGGCCCGATGAGATTAAAAGTGTGGGGTCCTTGGTACAGGGTTCCACCCACTGAAGTCATCCATGAACTCGAGCACGTTATATAACCTCTCTGCATCAGCTTTGTCATCTATGAAGTAGGGGTAATCATGGTACCTTCTTCGTGTGGATCACTGTGATTATTTAAAGAGCTAGCAGAAGGCTTTAATAGTGACTAGCAGTAGATTACCTACTCTCAACATCAGATATGTCACTGATAAGCACTCTCATCCAACAGTAAGCAATGTGGATAAGGTCTCTCCTTTCACTACTTCTATCTAGTGTCTGGATGTGGTTACCACATAGACACTTTCTTTGAACTGTTCCAAGTATGTCACTTAAATGTGCAGTGCAAACTAAGGACCCTTATACGCAACCTCCATGTTTGCTCTGGCAAAGACTTATATTGCTGCCTGCCAGCATCTTCTGGCAGCAGCACAGTGCTGACAGCCTCAGCAGTTAAGGCATCAGTGGCAGTCTCTGAGGTGATGCCCACAGCCTCGCAGCTCAGGAGATAATGAGATTTGAGGAGACTCATGCTGGTCACAAATATCCTTTGTCCTTCTCTGTAAACTGATGACAAGACTTGTGGTTTCTTTTAGTCTCTAAACTATGGTTGTGGAATGACATTCTAAAGCAGAAACTATGAGCATGATTATGCTATTTTTTCCTGTGTAAGGGAAGCATTTCAGGAGGAGGTCTTCCTCAGACTAGGTCTCAGATACTGCCGTGAGCAGAACCCCTTTGAACATAGTGTTCCTGAGTGAAAGCATTTCTTTTTTTTTTTAAAAAAACTACTGTAAGGTTAGACTGGTTAGGCAATACAACCTGCCATAACTGCCCATCACACACACTTACAAGTGTATCTCCCACATCACTGTTGCTCGGGCCTGACACTGCCCCAGAGTGTGTTTTTGGCTTGATTTTGTATTTTCTGTGACTCTGTGGGTAGATCCTGACTTGCTGTTCCCTAGGAAGAAAATCTGAATATGAGCAACGAGCATAGAACCAAACTCTGAGGTTAAGGTCCAGCTCACCTACTCCTTGCTTTCGTAGCCTTAAAAAGATCAACCAGCCATCTGAGCCTTAATTTACTTAAAAATAGAAGACATTATGTTCAAGTATCTAATAAACAAGCCCCAAAGTAGAAGATCATTTGAGTTCTTTACATCTCATAGGTAGGCTCAACTACCTGATCCCATAACATGTTGAGCCTGTACCCCAACTGACTAACATATACACTTGAGAAAGTATGGGCTCCTTGGGTCCTGACTTCTAAGTAGAGCCCCAGGTCTTCTGCTGTGACTCCCCATCCACTACTCAGTCCAAAGGAGACTTGACAGCTCTGTTTCAAGAGAACTGTTTGCTACTGCCCAGTTATATGGAACAATGATCTTTGAAAAGCAATACCTGAGGGGAAACAAACTTAGATCTGATCACTAAAATATACAGAATTCTGTATATAATTATATACAGAATATATATATATACATATATATATGTATATATATGTATATATATAATTTAAAAATATAAATAGATCCATTGAGCCCCAAGTTACATTCATGGATGTTTCAACACCACACAAACACAATGACTCTGCAGTGTCTGTTCTCTTCCTCTTAAGTGCACTCAGAGTCGTTGGCCATGTATTGGAAAATCCAAGTTGATTCCAGGAATATTCAGGAATAGAAGTGACAATAAAATACTGAATCCATTAGCCCTTTGCTTCGGCACACACCGATCTCTTGCCTAGTGCTCTTTGCTGACTCATTTGATCCAAAAGGAAACCTTTATAAAAGCATCTCCTGTGAGCTATTAGACAGTTAAGGGAGTTTCAAGGAGAGGAGTTGGAAACAGGAGACAGAGTGGGACTCATTAGCACAGGTCGTGCTGTGCTGCTCTACCAGGCCTTCTACAGCAGGGTGTGAAGAGACAGTGTGAATGCCAGTGTTTCCACCTCCTTCTCACCTTCCCCATTATCGCCACTCCATTTGCACCTCACTCCTTCTCTCTCACCTTATTAGCACAGTTCCATTCCCAGATTAATTGAAGGAGAGGTGTTACCAACAATCTCTCAGTCTACTAGGATTCCCCATCTTTCTTTCCCTTGCCCCTCCTCCCCGTGCCTACTCCCTCTCCTTAGTTTCTAGTATTTCATAAAGTTGCAGATAAAAAAATGTTTAAAATTCCTAATATATATATATTATTAAATATATATATATATATATATATATATATATATATATATATATATATATTTTCTTCCCTTTTTTGTCTGAGACAAGGTCTCCCTGTGTAAACCAAGCTATCCTTGAATTGAGGGATCTGCCTATCCCACCTCCCTAGTACTGGGATTGGAGGTGTACACTACCGTGTGTGACTAGGAGGCCCTTGCCAAGCTAAGGGACACATTCTTACAGGAACTTTAAAGCATCAATATAAGGAATAGTCAAATGTTTCCTATTCCAAAAACTATCAGAATAAGAAGCTGATTGTGGTGTGGCAGCCAACGTTTTACATGGTTATTTCATATTGGGTTTCTTTAGCACTAGCCCCACATTTGGGGAGGTCCATCATTGATTTGTACTGTGCAGTTAGTTTCCTGGTAGGGATTTGAACTGGAGCAATTCATGTGTGCAACAAGGTAATGGCACGAACTGATCAATGTTCTCAAGCTGACTGGACTGGAATCCCACCTCCATCCCTGTCTAGGAGAATTTGGGTGATCACACTTTTACCAAGTTTGTTTTATTATAAACTAGAATAAAAATACTGTGCACCTGCTGGGATTAAGAGGGATAAACATAGAAAAGTTCATTGAATGGTACATGAGACTAGCCCAATTCTATATGATGTCAGTGACCACTAACCCTACAAACTCATGGGCGACAGTATGGCAAGTGACAATTATCCTTGGTCCTAATAGAATTATGTTCCTCACCCTTGGTCTAACACGTATGGACTCTGGTCAAGTCACTGCCAAATATTTGCCAACAGGCCCTTGCTCTCCAGCAGTGGGTTAAAAGAATATAAAGGCCCAGAAGCTAACCCCACCAGCCACATTGTGCTTCTCCAAGGACCAGCCCACTGCTGACGCCACAGATGCTCAAGAGCACCTTAATCCATTTGTGAACCAAGTATAGTCTAGGCCTTGCTCAAATACAGATGGATGGTGTTTTTCACATGAATGAACGTTCTGCTAAGATACTCAGATACTATGTTTCAAAACCTTTGGGCACACACATACCCCGTTTTTAAATAGAGATGGTAAATTTTAATGTTCAATGGTCCTTTATCTTTTCAAAGCACTTAACAGGCATTTTGCTAGAAACTATGTATTCCTCTAGTTAAACAAAATACTTGTTAAATGTCTACTATGTGCTGAGACATAAGAGTTAATAATAAAAGAGAGTTGCTGCGCAAACAGCTCATCATTAACAACACAAGATGCTGAATGTTAGGAGAAAACCAAGGGACATGGTGAGGCCACAGACAAGAATCCAGGAGCTGCTTCCCTGTGGGATCTTCTGGCCTGGAGCAGAGAAGCAACCCAGGCTTCTGTGGATGCAGGTTGAGGAGCATCTCAGTGCTGCACACATACCACCCTCTCCTCATTGTGTTGTTTCCTCTGCTGCTTTCCCTCCACCATCCTGGCCACTTCATAGCTGCACTCACAGGCTGGGGACTTCAGCTGGCTCATGACCAAGCAGATGGGCAGCTGCTTTACGTGACCTTGTTGTCTCAGACCTTTGAGTCTTCTCCTGGGGAAGAGTCTATCCCCTAGATACCTCCCTTGGCTTATGGAATGGTGGAGAGGGCAGATTTCATGCCTGCCCCTACACTACGGGCAGTCTAGTATGGAAACTAAAGTTCTAAGCAGAAAGTAGAAAGCGGCCTAACTGGTGCAAGCTGTAAAAGAACAATAATAATATAAAGTGTGAGGCGTGATTAACACGTAGAAGAAGAGCTGGCAACTTAACCTCTGGCTTTGAGTTTACTGCTGAGACATTTTTCTGCTAGTCACTACTGCACCGTTCTGTCCTGCCTTGGGCAAGATGAACTTACAGTACCCTTCATAATTTCCTTTATTGTTATCATAGCACATGTAAATGTGTAATTGTGCAGAATAACAATATTCAATTGTATCAATGTCTCTCTATTCTGTCTCGAGCTTAACTAAAAGATGGCCTAAAGCTTCTGAAGAGTAAGGTGTAATAGTTCCCGATGTGATCTCAGCACTGGGGAGGTGGACCAGGAGGTAAAGCCATTGTTGCTATGCAGTGAGTTTGAAGCCAGTGTGAGCTACATGAGACTGTACTCTTAAAAAACTAAAGTGGGGATGGGAGACCTCTAAGGAATTACAGTGTTTTCTATGAATTTCACAAAGTAAAAATACTCTGTGTGTGTGTGTGTGTGTGTGTGTGTGTGTGCTTTGCATTGCTACAGAGAATTGCAAAGAAAGTCTAAGAGAAAGGAATGTTCAATCCCAAAAATGTTTAGTTTTGTTTTAGTTTTTGAACTGAGTTTTAGGGGAATATCCAAAGATTAAACACACCTACACACATACACACACACACGCACACACGCACAATCAATGCTAAAAATAATCAAATTTACAGTCCTTATATGCCTTCTCAGTGCTTAAATTCCAGGCATAAGACACCATGCCCGGCATGCCAGGCATTAACTGTATTAACACTCAACTCCACAGGACCGATGAATCAGATGAGAGGATGTTTCAGTCATAGGCATATTAAATCTGTGCCTTCTGAAAATGGTCAAAAGAACATTTTAAAATGCTTTCTTTGGGGAGCACCTATTGAAGATTCTGCCTTCCTAGTCACGGATGGATTGAGTTAGCTTCCTTCCTCTACGTTCATTCAGTTCCTGTCTGGAAGGTGGGAGGAGTTATTTATATATGTGTGTGAACAGGGAGGAGGGAGGCCTCCACAGCTTGCCAGCTAATTGCATGCAGAATTCTGGCACCTTTTGCTTGGCCCTTGGCTGCTTCCCCACACGGTGTCTGGTACTAGAGACATGAAATTATGAATAAAGCAATAATTGGCCCAGTTTCTACAGTGCAGGACACATTTTTTTCATGAACATTAAAATTCAGGTTTTTTTTTTTTTTAATCTGAGAAAGAGTTAAGCCTGGATTCTGACATTAATTTCCACTTGGCAGAGTGGGTTGTTTATTTCTGTTACAGAAAAGCATTGACTCCTTTTTTTTTTCATATTCTGCAAACCTAACTCATCTTTAAAACAAAAAAGAATCCCTTGCTGTCTTTACTATGCATTTATATTGATTCCAACTGATAATTCTAGTTGTCTTATAGTTTCAGGCATTTTCTGTGTTTTCTGTTTTGGGGTTATGCTTAAAAGTCAGCTGTCAAATGCAGTCTTTCCTTGTTTTTCTTTCAGATCTTGGATGCCAATGGGCTTGTATACATTGGTGCTCAATAATACATATTTTTATACTAACTTCCCTAGAACTCTAGAATTCGTTCCCTCTCTTTGAATTTGAAATCCTACACAGTCTCCACAGAAATCAGACATGTTGATATCTACTTTCTTCCCTCCTTTCTACTCTCCCTCTTGGCATAGGCTCCAAGGGTTGCTACCTTGCTGTCAGGTCTCAGCATGTCAAACTTATTACTGTATCACATCAAGTCATTAAAAGCAATGACCACTTTTAACATAATTTGCCTTTGCTTGAATATTGACAAATATGTCTCTTAAATATATTCCTTTCTTAAATCTATTTCTTAAATAAATTCCTCTCAGAATAAATACATTCTGACACCATCCTGGGTGGACAACAGCCTGCTCATTTTCCCATCCACTGACATTAACTTTGGAAGTTTAAGTAGAGAAACATGTAACACTTGGAGGAACTGTGGGAACTTTTTTTTTAGGACAACTGCATAGGTGTCAGAGCGTAACCCTACGGACAACAGAATCTATACACAATATCAGGGAGATGGGCTAGAAAGAGGAAAGACAAGAGATCAAGAGTGGCTGTCTTGGAAGAAGTGAACTGACAAGAGCTCATGAGTGTTGTTGAGCGTCTCTTATTTCACAGCCTCTCCATTTTGTTTATCTCAGGGCTTCCATTCCATGTCTTAACTATACATCTCCTTCTCCAACTGCCTTTTCTTTAAAAATCTTCTTCTAAATAGCATACATAGAACTAAATAAATGCACACACACACACACACACACACACACACACACACGCACGCACGACCATGATGACAGTGCTTGCATCTTACAAGATGCTTGGATTCTTTAGCTGTAATCTCAGGAAAGATAAAACAAATTTAAGATTGAAGTGACCCTTTTTAACAATTGATGTTGCCCGGCAACCCCTCAAATCACTGCACGTTGGCATGCTTGGGCTAATTTGATTCTACTGGTGATTCCAAATGTAATCTTAAAAATAAGTAAGAGGAGATGGAGAACTCAGTTGTTAAACATGCATACTGCCCTTGAAGAGGACCCTAGTTCTGTTCCTTATGTCTATGTCAGGCAGCTCAATCATTTGTAGCTCCAGCTCCTGGTGGATCTAATAACTTTGGCTTCCTTGGGCAGTTGTACTTGTGTGCATATATCCACACATAGACACATAATTAAGATTTAAAAATCTATGTAGGTGTAATTTGACTGATATGGTCAATGTCATTACCTGCAACCTCCTTGAAATTATGATTCATGCGTCTTCGTTGTAAGTGGTCCAATACAGGTAAACCTCACTAAACATCTATTTGCAGAATCAAATCAAATTGTAATCTTAAAGAAGTTCCTTTACTCATTAGAAACTAGAGAAACAACACCCTAAAACTGTTCATTCAGGCATAATCCCAGCACTTGACGGCTAAACTTGTAAGTTTGAAGTCACACTGGGCTAGAGGGTGAGATAATTGCCCTTTTAAAAACTGAAAAAAAAAATTGACTTACCGTGATTTATAGTAACACTGACTAATGGGGCACAGTTAGAATTTCCTTCATTTTTCTTAAAGGAAATTTGTGTGGGCTGAATGTATGTGCTGTATGCTCACACGTGTCCTTGGGTGTGTGCCTATGTGCAAGGCTGGAAGACAGGGAACGATGCCTACTTTCTTGCTCTATTGCTCTCAATCTTACCCTTTTAGCAAAATTTCTCACTGAACTTGCTCAAGTAGATTTTCAGTTAACAAGCCCCAAAATTCTGCCCCCACAGTGCTAGGGAAACAGATCCACACCTGGGCTTTTACCTGGCTCATTGAATCCAAGTCTTCATGTCTGTTCCAGACATGCTTTTATATCTACTGTGCCATCTCCGAAGCCACCAGTAATTATTTTAATATGAAATCCTTCCATTTTACTCAACATCTGTTACTTCTAAGGTGATTTTGTATAATCTTGATAAAAAATTCCATAATATGAAATAAAAGCTGAGAACCAACAATGACTTTAAAATCACTTTAAAATATATATTCCTAAACCTTAAATCTTGTTAACCCCCATTCTCCACAATGCTCTTCCAGATTATCAATTTTAATCTTTTTATAATAACTGTTTTTCAAATAGCTTCCAATTTTCTCAAAAATGTGAGTTTCTAATTTGCCTTTTGTTAGTATTCAGCGATGAATTTTACTCCCTCCCTCCTCATACCTTTCTCTCCCTCCTGCTTCTCTTTCATCTGTTTTTTGACAAATTCCTATGTCTCTCTGTGTGTGTGTGTGTGTGTGTGTGTGTGTGTGTGTGTGTGTTCCTCACATATGTCCAACACAAACTTACATTCTGGTCAGAGAGAAAAGTGTGTGTATCATTAAGTCTAGAGAACTATAAATAGTTCCAGGTAACTAGAGTGATACAGTGATACACACTTGTGGGTATCAAATACTGCTGACAAATGTATTTCCTGAAATATACTTTCTTAGGAGATATAGTACTGTATGAAAAATTACCTGCTGTTTCTTAAAATAAGCCTTCTCAACTGACATTTTCCTTGCCTTTTCTCAGCCTACTAAACATTACTATGTGCCAAAATATACAAAAGAGTAGTCCGTAGTGATTCTTTCATTCTCATTCAAAAGAATTTATTTTTTGCTTAAAGAACATAAACTGTAAATAAAGCTTTAAAACACCTCCCAGCAGCCCATGGTTGGGAAGGAACTCTTCATAGGCATTACAGGCATCTGACTTTTCCTAATCTGTTCTAATGGGGTTAGGATAGAGAGACTTACAATAATAAGGATAACACCTATGCTGCAACTGCTAGTTAATGAACAAAAATTAATTACATGCAAGGAAAGAACAACGAAAAAAAAACCCTGATTAGGAAAGCAGCCTTTACCTTAGCAGAATCTAGTATTGATTCTTTGTTTTGCTGTAGATCTAGGTAAACCAGTAGGTCCTGGAAGCTGCTATGTAACCCAGGCTGGTCTTGAATTTATGAATTCTTCTGCCTAAACTTCTCAAGTGCTGAGATTACAGATATGGGCTGCCACACCTAGGAAGTTGGCTTTTTATCTATGTTGTAGCAAATACTTGAACAGTTTAAACATATACAAACTAGTAGTAGGTCCTTATAAACTAGACTGTCTCCCTTTCTTAAGCACAGCAACCTAATATGATAAAATCATAACAGAGAAGCAATTCAAGACTTCTCAAATTAACCAAGAGAAGCCAAGCCCCATGATCAACTGGGACCCGTTACCACAATTTTTTATACTGCCTTTTGTACATGACTTTGTTCTTGAAACACTACAGTCAGTAAAATGTTCAAAGAAACAAAAACAATTAATTCAAGATTAGGTAACTAGAGGGAAACAGTTTCACCAAGTCTTCAGTCTAGATGGTGGATTCAAAGTTTTACTTCTTCAAAAAGTACTTCAGTTGTTCCTGTAGGGAAAGGATCTGTTCATATTTCTGCTTCTCCTGTAACTTCAGCTGTTCCAGCACAGACTGGAAATGACTCTTGAGGGTCGGGTTTTCCAATTTTCTGAGGAGATCTTTCTGTCTTTGTGCTTTGCCCTGAATCTCTTGAAGTTTTTTCTCCTTGGACTGGATCAGCTTCTGAATTCCCAGAATTATTGAACTGCTACTTTCATTAGCTTCGCACAAGCTAAACTCAATAAACTTGGCTTGTAGCTCTCTTTCCAGGACTTCTTCAGAATCATCTTCCTCCTCTTCCTCCTCATCCTCCTCATCATCCTCTTCTTCCTCCTCTTCAGCCTCTCCTTCCTCTTCATCCTCTTCCTCCTCCTCCCCTTCTTCCTCCTCTTTTTCTTCCTCCTCCTCCTCTTCCTCCTCATCTTTATTCTCTTGATCATCTTTGCCACTGCTAGAATCACTGAATGTGCTCTGAGGCATAGCACATGCTGATGAGAAATGACCACCTACTTCAGAGGGCAATGGAAGATATGGAGTGCAGGTCTGACTTTGTACTGCCTTGGTTTCATCATCATCAACAACGATTTCCCATCGGCTGCTGATGGCTTCGGCGTCTGAGCGAAGCAGCCTCTTCACTTCCTTTTCCACATCTTTGCAATCAACGTAGCCACCATGGCTTTCTTCGTTTTGCTTCGTATCCGGGTGCTTTTTCGTTGGTTTCCGAAACCGTTTCTTTCTGACATTCTTAAGTGGTGGAGTGATGCCGTGCTTCCAGATATATTTTTCCTCTGCTTCCCTTTCGTTTCCCGTTACTGTAGCGGAAGTTGCTGGCTCTTCTGGGGAAGAGTGGAGATCACCATCGGCGCCGCACAGAAGCATCTGGGAAACATCTGCCGTCTTATAGAAGGTTTTCCTGTCGTGCGTTTTCAGGCTTCCAATAACGCAAGGCAAATCGACAAGTTTGGCAGACAGCGAAACGCCATCCACCTGAACAATGGCGTGCCGGGTGTCAGGAGACAAGTCAATTTTTAGTTTATCTCTCATGGCGGCATTTCCAGAACGTATGATCTTCCTGACGGCTGAAGCATGTTCTGGGGGCAGACGCAGGATGAACTGGCTCTCAAGTTCGTGAGGAAGTTCATCTTGGCTTTTACTCATCTTGGCTCTTTGGCCTATCCGCGCCAGGACTGACGTGAGGCTGTGCGGCCTGGGCTCGACCTTCCTTTCCGCTGTCCTGGGAGGGACCAAGAAGGGGGCGTTGGCTGGGGCCTGCGGGATCTGAGGGCTGCAGCGAGGGCGAGGCCTCAGGGAGTCTGTCCCGAAGGAAGGATTAAAGTCTGACCTCAACAGGTCGGATCGGTCAGCACGCTGGGCCCTGGGGCAGGTAGCTGGCCTCTAATGGCTTCCTCACACCGCGTCAGGCTTCGATGGCCTCCCGGTGCGGTGCCTCCACTCGTCACAGCAGGTCTGCTGCATGCCACCTCGAGCGGGCCTCGCAGCCTCCTCGTACCTCTGTTTGCCTCTACTCCTCCCTAGTCCTCCCTAGTCCTCCACAGTCCTCCACAGTCCTCCGCGGGCCTCACGGCCTCCCTGAGCCTCAGGGCGCCAGCCGCCTCAGGCCTCGCGGCCTCCACGTACCTCTATGTGCCTCTAGCCACTCCTCCACGGTTCTCCACGCGCCTCCCTGGATCCTCCGTGGTCCTCCCTAGTCCTCCTCAGTCCTCCCGGGCCTCCGCAGGCCTCTGGCAGCTGCTTAACGGACAGCAGCGAGCCTCGAGTCCGCAGGCGCGCTCCGGCACATGGACCGGAACTGACTCCGAAAAGGACCTTCGGCGCCCAGCAGGCACTTCCGGTCACAGGCCTCCCGAGAGGAACACCGAAGCATCCAAAGCGGACTGTTTTCACCGAGCCGGGGTTGTTTCGATGTTCTTTTGTGTGTGTTTCTTGTTTTATTGGTTTGGGTTTTGGTTTTTTGTCACTTAATGCGGCAAACGCGTGTGACGTATTTGGGGGTTCCGCTGTGACGTATTTGGGGGTTCCGTGAGCTGTTAGCTTGTCGGTTGGCTGGGACTGCCTTCCGACTCCTGGAATCTTCACCAAACCCCCTTCCTCAGCCATTATTTCTTTCTTTCTTTCTTTCTTTATTCATTCATTCATTCATTCATTCATTCACTTATTTGTTTACTTATTTATTTCAAGTTTTTTTCGAGAAGGGCAGAAGGCTATTGGGCTCGATGCTAGCTAGCGATGTTCCCAATCTAAACAGCAGCCGATTATACCAAAGGCCACAAATACGGGGAAGGGAGTGGGGGCCTTTTTTAAACAACTACTTCAGCATGCTGTAAGTTGTGAATGCCAACCTGAAAGAACTTTTATTTAACATTGGGATCTGTTAGCTGTTAACTATAGGAATGGCACAATGACTCTTTACTCCTAAATAGCCTAGTGCTTGTTCACAGAAACAAAAAATAAAGTTCTCTTCTCATCATCAAAGAACAACTACTGACTTCTGGAAAATAAAACCTTTTTACCTCTGGTAAAATACTATTGCCCAATAATTGCTAGTTGTTTCTATACAGGCCTTTATAGAGAAAAAGAAATGGGAGACAGATCCAGTGAGAGCATGAATCTATAATCCAGCGGGGCTTATTATTGTTGTTATTTCCCTTGAAAAATGAGGACAATCTACAAATACATGACTTTTTTACTTTCATATATCTCGACTTTTAAATTTTTTGGCTTTTTAAGGACAGGTACATATTACAAACGCTGACAAGCTTCACAAATGCATTAAATATGTGCAGCTGCTAAATGGATTTTTGAATTGCCTTACTTTCTCCTTCCATTATCTTGAAGTAAAAAGCAGTATGGCAGTCATTTCTTTTGTTCACTCACCCAAATAGCAGTGGATAATGTTTTTGAATTATTCTGAAGGCCTACTATAGCACTGTTCTTGGTGAGAGACTCGATGAATAAACTGTGATCATTGATCACTACTCATCTATGAATACTATAAAGCACAAAAATCAGGAAGCTGACGTTAATACAATAAAATACCTGTAATCTGTAATTTCAAAAAAAAACCTCAATTTTATTACTTAGTTTGTGTAACTCAAACATCACAACTGAGAAGATGAAAATAAATTATTTCGAAGGGAAATGGAGAGAAGAGAGGATCTCATAGCCCAGACTAGCCTCAAAAGAAACACGTAGCAGCTAAGGATAATCTCTAAGTGTGCACTACCACATATAATTTCATATTTGCTAAGCGTTATTAAATAAAAATTAATCTGACAATTTCAAAGGTTTGGTTATATAGTCAGACTTTTTTAAGTATTTTATTATCTAATGTGATGATACATATGAAATACACACACACACACACACACACACACACACACACACACACTATTTCAACAGAAAGCTGAGGTAAATGTAATCAAAGAAAGGGGCCGAGGTCCAGTCCCATCAAGAACCTGAACCTGGTAACTTTGGTCACTTGGTTATATCTTCAGGGACAAGGATATAAAGAAGGGGTGGTGGAATCTCCCTCTGTGACTAAGGAAAGCAACTGAGGTCAGGCGTGTGTCAGGGGGTTCCAGAGAGGTTATTGTGTAGAGCAGTGAAGGTGAGAACTGGATTATGTTGGAGACCTCAAGATTTTAGAGATTTCAGAACTGTGGGATGCCTGCCAAGAAAGGCTGCAGACAGGGTGTGGAAGCAGTCCAAGAAAGAGAAGTCTAAAGAGTACGTTGATATCAAACACGGTGATGTAGAACATGGTGATTGGAATTTGCCCTACTGGTTTTCAGTCTGGCCCAGTGTTTCCTTATATGGGCCCCTTCTTGCCAGTTTGGAATGGTAATATATATTCTATGCCATTGTATGTTGGAACTATGTAATCTGCATTTTGATTTTGCTCCAGCACCTACCTACTTGCCACCATGCTCCCTGCCAGAATTACAGTGAACTAAATCCTCTAAAACTGTTAGCCTGCTCCCAGATAAATGCTTTCTTTCATAAAAGAGTTGTCTTGGCCACAGTGTCTCTTCACAGCAACAGAAGAGTGACTAAGATACATAGTTTTATGTAACAAATAACATATGAATATTTTATGCAGATGTAAAATTTACTCAAAAAGAAAATTCTAGAACACCAAATGAGAATAGACATACATAACATTTCTACTGATCTTTCTTTACTTTAGTGAATCATGTTGTATGTTCACTGTACCATTCTGTCCTCAGTCCAATACTTGCCTCAAGACTGAACTAGATGATGCTTTATTATCGATTATTTGTTTTCTGGTGCTAACTACTATAGTAATAGAGCTGTTTAAATTTCATTTTTTTCCAGGCATGCTCATTTTCTTATTTGCATATACATCTCAGTCCAGGTCATTTTCTTGGGTTACACCTACTCACTTCGTGTTTGTTTGTCTGCCACTGCATGATAGTGAGTTTTATCATTTGTAATGAAATTGTAGATAAGAAGCTTCAGGAAACATTTGTGCTAGAGATAAAGTGTGTTGAGTTAAAAAGTGACTAAGTGGAAAACTATTTTTACCACAGGCAATACCACCCACCCAGTCCGCCTTAAGAGGAGGATTTCACACGCTAAAAAAAAAATAGAGATAATTCAGGAAAGAGCATCCTTCTAAATTAGTTGCAATTTCACATTCAATGCAATGTGATAAAGAAACAGGGAAGAGCCAGCTAAAATCTATGTATGCATCTGTCAAGCAGTTATAAAACTGCCTCAGCGATAACACAGAAAATAGCCACATTATTCACTGAGTGAAGGCTGAGCTGATACACTTTTGCTGATATTTCAAACAAATGTTGGTAGTTTAATGAGTAGGTGATGTATTTTTTCTTTTGTTTTGAAAGAGAGAGAGGGAGGGAGAGAGAGAGAGGGAGAGAGAGGGAAAGAGAGAGACAGAGACAGAGAGAGACAGAGACAGAGAGAGACAGAAAGAGAGACAGAGAGATGCTTGAGTGCTTAAGGATATGTATGCAGATGCCAGAGAAAATAATGGGTGTCTTCCTATATCACTTTCTGCCTTATTTTTCCTATTTACATTTGTTTATTTAATGTGTGTCTGTGTGCGCACGTGTGTGTATGTGTGTGTGTAAGCATGCCCGCATGCGTGTGTGTGTGTGTGTGTGTGTGTGTGTGTGTGTGTGTGAGTATACCATGAATCCTTACAGAAGTCAGAGGACATCTTATGGAAGTTGGTTTTTTCTTTCCACTATGTGGGGCTCAGGGATCATAGACTCAGATCAACAGTCTTGGTGGTAAGTGACCACTACTAACTGAGTCTTGTCACCTACCTGCCACCATTTTTTAAGACAATACCATTTTTTATTTTTGTGATTATAATTGCATTATTTCTGATTTCCTGTTATTTTTCTCACTCAAAACCCTACCATGTGCCACTCTGCTTGTTCTCTTTAAAACTCATGCTCTCTCTTTTTAAATTTTCGTTGTTGTTGTTGTTGTTGTGTGTTCCTTAACATATAAATCCAACCTGTTCTGTCTGTATAATGTTGCTTGTACATATGTGCTTTCAGAGCTGACCATCTGGTATTGGATGACCAGTTGGTGTGCTCCATCCTGGGGAGGACTATTTGTCCCATGCTCGGCATGCCTTAGTTGCCTGTAGTTATCTGTTGAGGGTTGAAACCTCGTGAGCTTTTCTCCTCTCATGTCAGCATGTCTGTTGGCATCACCCTTGTTCAGGTCATGCTTAGGCAGCCATGTTGGTGAGACTTCATGAGTGTAGTTTCTGACCTTTCTAGGAGACACAATCTCACACAATAACCCTAAGGGTATGGAAGGGGCACACATAACTTGGTGGTAACCAACAGCTCTGTGGTTGGACTTGGCCTGCTCAACAAGAGGGAAAGCATGCCTGATACCAGAAACTTAGTCAACTACCCAGGACTAGTAGAGTCATAGATCTTGGAAGAGAACATACTATTGTCACTTTACTAAACAGACATAATCCTTGTACCAACAAGTAAGTGTAGTTCTCATCCCTCATCAAGGAAACTTGTCTTTGCAACAAAAAGCAACCATTACAGAAAACCACAACCAATCAAAATGCAGAATTGCGAAGTCCAGTCCCAACAGCTACATCTAAAACAAAATTCCTGCACCTATGATGCAGGGATCATTGCAGAAGAGGAGGGAGGAAGAGTACAAGAGGCTGAATTTTCCCTGAGATTGTGTTGCCTTGTTTTTTGGGACAGACTCTTTCATGACCTGGAAGTTCTAGGTTTTGGGGTGAAGCTTGGTAAACAGTGAGTTCCTAAGATCTACCTGTCTTTGCCCCCAACCCCCAAAGCTAGGGTTTACATAAATGTGAAGTCATGCCTAGCTTTTTACATAGATGCTGGAGATTTGAACTCAGGTCTTTGTGCTTACAGAGCAAATGCTCTTATCCACTGTGTCATATCCCTGGTGGATGCATTTTTTAAGTAATTTAATATTTTATTCTTTGATAATTTCATACATAAAAATAATGTACTTTGATAATTTTTGCCCTACACCTCCCATCATCATCTGCAGTTGCCTGTGATCCCCTTCAAACTTCAATATTCATAAATTCAATATTCAATATACATATATTGAATATTCAATACTCATATACATAATACATGTACATACACATATGCATACACATACACCTAGAAGCCATCAACTGTCAATAACTCCTCCTTGGTGGGCAAAAGCTTCTGGGCCTTTCTCCATCCATATTTGAATGTTGACTGGCTGGATCTTATACAGACAACTACAGTTGCAGTGAGTACTAAGGAGTCAAAAAACTGTATTTCCTGCTTCCATGAAAATAATTTCAATCAGAATTAAACCGGAACATTTAACACATCTAGTTATTCACATTTAGTAGGACATTTATTCTATTAAAAATTATAAATTTTCTTTAGAGTCTCAATTTTCATGATGCCCAACCTCAAAGAGTTCCATATTTGTACTTACCTCGTACTCCTCATGGAGACAGAAAACTGGATTCTAACTCTGGCAGTTTTAAGCCCATTTTGTATATGAAATTCTACACAGTGGTACTCCTCATATTTCTTCTATAAGTTTCTTGCATTGGCTTCCTGGAATATTTGGGTGTAAGGTTTTCCATGTATTTCAGCATGTTATGTTTTGAGACAGCATCTTGAGTATCCCAGGCTGGCCTTTAACCCATCAAGTAACAGAGGCCAACCTTGAACTCGTGACTTTCATGTCTCTGCCTCTTCAGTACTATAACTTCAGACATTCACCAAGCCCAGTTTATGTGGTGGTGGGATAGAACCTAGGGATTTGTGCACATATTCTCCAGCCAAAAATTTGGCAGTTTTGACCCATTATTTCTTAAAACATTTGTGTGCCTTCTACTTCAAACACTGAAAGTGACTAGGCTGTCTGCAATAACCCTATAGCTAGCTAAGGCCCTGTTCATCCTTTCTTACGACATTTTCCACTGAGTGTTTCATTTTGTATCACTCTATCACTTCTTAAATCTTACTCATCCACTCTTCTGAAACGTTTAATCTACTGTTAACCTCACCAACTATTTTTTAACCCAGGCACTGTAATTTTTACCTGAAGAAGCAATACCCAAGTCGTTTTAAGTACCTTCTATTTCTCTTTGCAATGTTCTTACTTTCATTTCCTTTATACTGGACATAGCAATATAAGTGTGATAATTGTTTCAACACTCTTGTCTGTGGTGGATAGCCCTAGCCTCTTGTTGTCATGGTAATTCCACTCCTGGGAGGGGCTGTGAAGGAGGAGTGAATCTTGTAAACCTTCTGTCCAATCAAATTTGTTAAATAAAGGCTACAGCCAGTGATTGGGCAGTAGAAGAGGAGTGGGAGGAGCCAGAGGCAGGGAAAGAGGATAAGACCAGGAGAGCCGTTGGAGTAGGGAGTTGGCAGTTGGTGGAAGCAGAGGGCAGTGGGTGGAGAGAGAGAAGACGAAGAAGACCTTGACCTAGGAAACCGCAAGTTGTTAAGAGCTCTTTTAGCAGGGGAATAGTGTAGTTTAATGGTAAATTTGCCCAATCTAGGCATGCAGCATTCATTTGATATTTATTGACTTGTGTCTTTTCTTCTATGGACTCCCTATGGGCAGGAGATTTACCGCAACACTTGTCTACTAATTTAATCATGTGTATCATTTCTGGGTCTTTTTGCCAACTCTTCCCATGTATATAATATATAGTGGTTTTTTGATGCTTGAAGAGCTTACAAATATTTTTAGATTTTAAACATTGAGAATTTTACCATATTTGATTTGAGTTGTGTTTTAGTTTGGGTTTTATTACTGTGAAGAGACACCATGACCAAGATAACTCTTATAAAGGACAACATTTAATTGGGGCTGGCTTACAGGTTCAAAGGTTCAGTACATTATAATCATAGCAGGAAGAATGGCAGCATCCAGGCGGGCATGGTGCTGCAGATGCTGAGAGTTCTACATCTTGTTCTGAAGGCAAACAGGATAAGACTAGCTCCCACCTGGTTAGGAGGAGGGTCTAATAGCCCACCCCCACAGTGACACACTTCCTCCAACAAGGCCACACCTACTCCAACCAGGCCACACCTACTCCAACCAGGCCACACCTCCTAACAGTGCCACTCCCTAGGTCAAGCATATTCAAACCACCACATATTATTTTTTTATTCTTTTACATATTTTGAATTGTCTCAAATTCCATTAATTCTCCACATAACTAAGTTATTTTAAAACCAGTTTAGCTCCTTACAGGGTCTCATTTTCTTTGTTGGAAGAACCAAACCAGAGTTCGATTTGAAGCCAGGGAATTTAGACAGCAGTTAGACAGCAGGGGAAGCCTCAGTAGGTGTAGATAAGCAGTGTACGGGCAAAATGAAAGTAGAAAGGGAAACACTGATGGCACGAAGGGCTAAACAATGAGTGGGGTATGGAGATGAAGGTGTGGGAAAAGGAAGTTTAAACAAGGAAGTGGAGAATAAAAAAGCCCATGCAAACCTACCATGCTATAACAATAAAATAAAAAAAAAAATACATCAGAGTTTGAAGGGGAGATTCCCTGTGTGGCTAGGATAATGTTATTCTTACTAGCAATGAGATACAGAACAAAACATAAAAAAAAAAAAAAAATACCAGTGTGGTATATGAGATACCTCCATAGAAATTGCTATTCATGAAGGTACCAAAGGTCCCCTAAGTAATATGTTTTCCTCTCCATTTGGTTGTCTAATGATATGATGCTATCGCTAAAGATTCCACACACTTTACTTGCAAGATATTGAGAAATCCATCTGGAACTGAGCTAAAAACTTCTTGAACATTGTCAGAAAAGAAAACATAAACAGTTTGACCCAACTGTGAACTTTATGAATCGTCATAGCAACCACCAAAAAAGATGTACTCACATGTGCAGCAGTGGCATGACTATTTGGGGGATCACTAAACTTCTCTCCAGTTAGATGTGAGGCCTGCTCTACACGAGGTTACACATGCCTGATTCTGTAAACCCTGTCAAAAACCCACGCCTAGGTCACTCATGAGTCTTAGGAAAGAAGATAACAGATGTTTAGTTACATAAACACAATGTCAAACTAACTTCTAAATACCCATGTTTGTATATCTAGACAAATACTACTCATCCCATTTTGCAATGAACAGTAGTAGACACAGAGACTGTTAGCAATCTAAGATACTGAGAATAAGGAACAGTTGAGGGTTCAGCCATAGGCAAGACATTTCTATGACTGCCTGTAAGGATCAGAGAGCATTTCAGATGATGGAGGAAAGAGAATAAAAGGTCTGAAAGATAGAAGACAGCATTTGAAAAGCCCTCTAGATGCTATACAATAGTTGTAATCCTGAAACTGCAGCAGCTTCTGTTACTTACACTGGGGCCTCCACGAGATAGGCCTTGTCAACCTTTCGTCATGAGCGATGGCGGGGTTCAGCATGCTCTTCTGTTATTGCTGAACTATTGGGTACTAATAGTCTCTGGGAGACAGCATAGTCTTCAGTTATGAACCCATCGGTGATCTCACACAGCTCCAATGCGTAGTTCCAATCCCGAGGTCACACAGACGGCCCTGATCGAAGACAGTGGGTCACAAACAAAGCAAAATCCAGAATATACAGCATTTGAGAAATTTGTAGATAAGAAAGGTGGTCAAGGGAGGGAAGGTTATGGGACGGGGGAGGAGAGCAACTAGAATGCATTATATACATGTATGCAATTGTCAAAAATAAAACAAATTAATAGGAAGAAGAGCAGAAGGAATAAAAATTCCAAATCTTTCCTTCTCTCCTCTCTTCTCCCTCTTCTCTCTCTCTCCCTCCCTCTCTCTCTCTCTCTCTCTCTCTCTCTCTCTCTCTCTCTCTCTCTCACACACACACACACACACACACATACACACACACACACACACAAAAGAAGAAATGTACTTTGTCTTTTAGAAGGTTTTGCCAATGTAGTAATCCAGTTAAGTCTAATATTTTTATCGATTTAATATCAACATTTTGAATGAAATTAGTCTAATGCTGTTATTCATCAACAAGATGGTGAGTCTATGGGTTGGGGAAAAACCAAAATACATAGTTGACACTGCATGTATTTTAAAAGTCAAGGTATACTATGTGGCAAAACAGATCTTGGAGCCTGTTGTGGTTTCCAACCTTGAGATTTTTACACATCTAACTTGTAGCACAGTGTACCAAAGAATGTTCTCAAATTCTTTCCCTAAGATTCTGAAGCCTACAATTAATTTTAAACCCATATATTGATTTGAGGAAGGAAAAAGAACAGCTAAATTAGAAAGCTGGAAAGATGGCTTAGTTGGTAAGGTGCCCACTGACACAAGCATGAGAGCCTAAAGATACCCAGCACCCACGTGAAAGCCAGGCACTGCAGTGTACATCTTTAATCACAGTACTGAGGAACAGAGACAACCAAATCTAGGCAGCCTAGCCAAACTAATGATCTTTGACCTTGGTGACAGACTCTGTCTCAAAAACTAAGGTAGATACCCAAGGACCACCTCTGTCATTCACATGCACGACCATCTACATGAACAAATGTACACACCTTCATGAACCAACATAAAACCAACACACACACACACACACACACACACACAGGCTCACACACAAAAGCTAAATTACCACACATTTAAACTCTGAATTGATTTCACAGGTCCAGAAAGCAGAAGGTACAATTTCCCCATCGTTAACTGGATCCCATGAAGATTTTAATGAGTCTGTGACTGGTAAAAATGAAAATATATCTACAATATATAGAATATATCTACAATAATAATGTAAGCACCATAAACCAGTTTTATTCCATGTGCAGAACACTGTTGTGAAGAACATGTTTTTTCTTAAGCCTGAAATGATATCCTCTTGATAGATCAACTTATCGATCTCCCTCTCAAGCTGCCGGCTGAGTTCAGTGTGAGAAAAGAAAGCTTATTTGCTTCTTGTCATTAATAGTTAATTGTTATTGCAGCCTCTCTGATGGGAGATGTGGGGTAGGGAAATTATATCCATCTTTTGTAAAAGTACTGCAACATTATTAGAGGTGATCACATGGCAGAAAAGAAATGTCTTCCTTGGGAGAATAAAGGGAGTAGACACATAGATTTTTCTTTCTCCGCTCTCTCAAGCACTTTTGTAAGTAGTCCACATGGGATAGTAAAACACTGCTAATGCTTCATGAAGGCTCCTGTGTGCTAGAACGTTGTGCACTTGTGTGCCCCAGAAGCAGGCCTCTCAGAGTGTAGCAGGTGTCCGTTATCATTTCATACTCTACTGGACTGTGACTTTCATCCACCCCATTGTTGATAGCTCGTGACAGGCCATTATGCAGGGTTTTAGAGCATTATTTTACATTACTCTGTACTGGCTCCTAATATAACCACCTCTGAGATTTTGTGGCTTCCCTAAGTAATCAGGAAGAACAGAAGAAATTTGACCAATAAAGGTTAACTCACGGGGAGAAAATCAAAAATGTAACTGCCTTAGGCACAGTAGAAAGACAGATGACATTGACAACACCCACTGAAGAAAACCCTGCTAAGGGTTTTCTGACTGGAGTGTAGAAAGCCGGAGTCTGATACAGCATCTTAAACAAATAAGCTGTTTGTAAATATCAGTCATGGTTAAATAAAACCATTGAAGTTTTTGGATTATTTGGAATCATGAGATCTGTATGTGACATCAGAAGATGTTGTAACAGTAAAGTCACCTCTGTGTCCACTGCTTACATTTATGACCTTGGGCATGCCACTGAAGAGAGAACATAGTAAGAGAATTATTCAGTAACCTAGGACATGCAAAGAACTTAGAAAATTTTAATATTGTTATTATATATAATATATAATTATATATTTATACACACATATATATGTATATGCATATATATGTGTGTGGATATATATATGCATATATATATACATATATATATATATATTTGCTTTGAGTGTCTGCAAAAATATATGAACATGTTTAAAATAAAGGTACCCAAGACATCTGCTGTGTTGGAACACATGAGAAGTTACGTAGACAAATGTAAGCACAAATGCTTATGAAAGTCAATCTGTACTAAATGTGACATTTATTAGAACCGTTTTTCAATTGCTATAGCATTAACTTTTGAGAGCTCTGGAAATCCTAACAAATAAAAAATATACATGCATTTTTTGACTTATGTGATCAGCCAACTATGAATATTATTCATCTTAGTTTTGATTTTAAAGCTGCACGGGCGTTTCAGATTTGGTAACATGTTTACTGTAATTCCTACATAAAATTGACACAAACCAGAATTGAAAAGTGTCCTATTTTGTAGGCATCTGTCAGTCCATCATAATTTCCCATGAAATTATTATTTCAGAACAGTGTCTTTCCTTGTCAGTCGGTTGAGAAACTCTGGTCGAGTCTGTCAGATGCAAGCTTCTAAGGCTGAGGCTGAAGACGCTCTTTTGTCTTATATTTTTATTGACAGGAGGTTTTATTATAATGAGTCTGCATCCCCTAGCCTTCATTGTTACTGGGAAACCATAGTGACACCGGGGTACGCTATGACTTTCTTAGATGCTTCCCTGCCCATTTGCTAATACGTGTTAACCTTTGGAATTGTAATCAGTTCAATTAAATCCTAGTTAATGCTGGCAAGATGTGCAGTTATGGGAGTGCCACAATGCATTCAGTTAAGTTTGTTTTATTTTTCTATGATATCTTAGAAATAATTGTCTGAGGTCCTTTGTCTCTCTCTGAAAGACAGACACATAATTATGCTATTTTCTTAAGAGAAGAGAAATAGTCATGGCACTGAGATTCGGATTATCCTTCAAAGGCTGAGTACACTTCTTATCCTGACATGTTCATTCTTCCCACAAAGCTATCTCTCCTCCCAGTACCTTTATCAGAGAAATATTTTATCAGTGGGTGTTTCTAGGCAACCTAAGCTTTTGGTGTAAATTTTCTATTTGTTATACATAAAAACAGCATTGCTCATTAATTCAAGGTCTGGGAAAAATGTCACTTCAGAATTGATTTTAAGGTAATTGTTAAAAAGATAAATGGCCATTCTATTAAAAGTTAATGTATGCTAATCTTTTACCATTCATTTTGGAATATGCATAGACATTAAAGGAGAAGATTTCTCCAAGAGTGATAGTGTTTAAATTTTTTTACGTCTTAAAGATGTATTTATTTTACTTGTTGGAGTGTTTTGCCTGCAACGCCAGACAAGGCATGTATGTATGAGCAGCATGTTCATGTCTAGTGTCCACTGAGGTCAGAAGGAGGCATCAGACCCTGTGGATCTGGAGTGACTGATGACTATGAGCCACCATATGGAACCTAGCCTGGGTCTCTGCAAGAACAACAAGTACTCTTAACTTCTGAGCTATCTCTCCAGTCCGTGATGCTTACATTCTGAATAACAAAATGTTACTGAGATTACTACTTAGTGTTGGAAATAGACCAGGCAGTCCCACCGGTAGACATTTAATAAATGTCTCCTGCAGAGCAAATTCTAAGAACTGAGTGTAGCGCGAGTCATCCCACCCACCCACCAGGATTGTGTTCGTCTTCTCAAGGAAGTTTTTATTGGCACACAGCTACCAAAAATAACTTCAGGGTGGACCTTCACGGTAGACAAACATTACCTGAATAAATTTATAGGGGAAAAGTCCAAATTTACAAAGATAAAGAGTGAAACTCGATGACATCATTGGAAAAGTACAGCTGTATTTATCTGGCTTACACGGTTGTTTATCTTTCCTTTGAGTACTATCTTACAAAAGCAGCCTACAAAGGTGTCGTCTGTTCCCAAAGTTCATCTACATAAGGTGAAAAATTAGTTCAGTAACATTCAGAGTTCAGCGTTGTCCAAGATTGGGCAAAATATCAACAAGAACAAAAAAACATTAAGATCATTTAGAAGATTTGATAGAGTGTCTTCAAGGAAGATGAAATGTTAGAGAGTTGTTCACTTAGCTGTTGTGTTCAGTTTTTCCCTATCACTGTTAGCTGAACTGGTTATAATAACAGATGAAATTATGTTCCATCCACATATCATTTACTGTTGATTTGAACTGAAGGCTTCAGTACACAGATGATGCTATCTGAAACTTTCCATAAAGGAATTTAAAACCTACTGAATAAAATTTATCATCTAGTGTTTAAGATGCGCACGTGTATTATATGAGGGAGGGGAAATATTAATCAAAGGATATCATTTTACCTAGATAAAAGAAACAGTTTGAGAGATCTATTGTACAACATAGTGACTGTGCTTGAAAACAATGTATTAAATGGGCAGGGAGATCATATTCATTAGAAAAATAGTCCATAAGAAGAGACAGAAAATTAAAGTAACAGAGCTCATGCAATAATATTTAATTTCTTACTTACAAAAAATCTGCAAATGTATCATGTGATCTTACCCAGCTATACAGTCAGGTTGTAAAAACAAGTTTTAAATACAACTTTCAATTCTGTTAAGTTTTATTTCCTCAACTATTATATTTTAAAATAAACTAAGAGAACCTTGTCTTTTCTTAAAACACAGATGCATAAGTAAGTTCTTTTGTTAAGGGGAAATATTTTCATATACACAAATTATATAGGGCAGTAATAGAAGTAGATAAAAATGAAATTTCTGACTTGGGGTAAAAATTTATCCCCAAATAATGGAAGTAGCACTTCAGCTGGGGCTTTTGGGATAAATGAGACTTTGTGAAGAAGTTGTAAGCTACCAATTCAGCCAGATAAACAAAGGATATACAAGTGACACATCATATTTAGAGAATAGACAGATGAAATTATGGTATGTCTGGATCCAAGGAAATGTATCAATGTGTTGATAACAAAATTATATGCTGAGAATTTGCAAATACATTTTGGAATTCATTTATGAAGGATTTTTATTGCTGTGCCAAATAATTTAACTTCTATTGTTTGCCAAAACTTACCAAAAAAAATCAAAGCAAATTTCAATGGCATACTACTAATGAAATTTGGTGGTTTGGACCCACTTCCTATTCATTATTTCTTATGACTACATCCCACACCCATGCCAGCATCTTTAATCAAATAGAATGTTTTACCACCATCATCATGTACCAAACAGCATTCTCATTCTGCATCTACACGGTGCCTCTTGTTATGGGTTCTTCTGAAAGGTCCCTTCTCTTTCTAAATGGAAGGGCTACCCTTATTCAAGGCCCACTGAGAAACTATGGAAACAAAAGCCATCTCATAACTTTGCTGTGTTTAGTCACTCATACAGTAAGTAGAGTTGAACAGATGACGTAGGACAGCTCCAAATTCCTACCCTGGATTCATATATATCAGAAATAATGACCCAGCCCCAGTTCAAGGATACTCTCATTGCGGATGATCACAACAGGCAGCTGGTCTGAACTGCATTAAGATGCAACTGACTGGGTGTAGCTCTTCAGTTGCTTATGCCTAACTAAAATAATTGTGTTAGTTGATTATTTACCTCAAGCCTATGAGACTATGGCACCTTCAGGTCTAAGAAAGAGATTACTATAGCTTCTGTGTCTATTTTACCTCTTGACCATGGAAAGGACCAGATTAGCACTTCAGAATTTCTCCATCACTACATAAAGAATTTTTGCTTTGGCACAATTTTATTCTACATGCACCAACTTAGTCATAATATTAAAACTATTTGTGTATCTTTTAAAAATAGTAGCCTGGTGGTTAAGAGCATAGTCCTAGAATCAAACTGCCAGAGTTCAAATCACAACTTACAAGATACATAATTTTAAGCAGTGCACCCCGTTCCTCGGCTGCATGATGCAAAGCCTAACGGTTGTAGTACTGAGTTGTGAGGGCTAAATGAGATAGCCCATATAAATTCTTTAAGCTAGAGATAGCCCATATAAATGCTTTAACCCAGTGTCTCAAATTAATTGATCTTGCTTGTCAAGTTTGGACCACCGTCTTAAAGGAAGAAAGCCGCCACTCATATTTGTAATTTATAATGCTACTGGCTTGCTGTTTGAAAATGAATGCATGTCTAAATTAATTGATTTTAGTAGTCCGTGGCTTCAGAAAACAAAGCAACCACTGGCAAAGGAAGGTAGTAGAACCAGGCTTGCCTCAAGCACAGAAAGTCATTGGCCCCATTGAGATGCAGCCAGGTCCAGGAGCAGCTCAGTGATGAGCAGGAAAGGGGCCCTGTGTTGCTCTCCATCATCAAAAAGAAGAGAAAGGAAAGAGGAAATGGGGAAGGAAATGCCATGCCAGTAAGCTGCTGGGGTGAACGCAAAATCTGCAAATGTCCTTCAGAAAGCACAGAGTTCGACTCAGATTCTATAATACCTTCTAAGAAAATAAAGACACGTGCAAAGAATATTGCAGGATAAAATGGAAATAATGTGACTGTCAATAAGGAGTAATTGAGCAAATTTTGAAATATTTTCATGATGATGAGGTAAAGTCATAGTTTTAAATTTATAAAATGTCAGCATCTTTACAATGAAAGAAAAAAGATAATATTGTAGAGTCTCTATGAGAAAAAAATGCACAAACTTACTCATGTGGGATGGAATGTGCCCACATGGAGATAGATAAAATAAAATAGTAATTACCATCTCTCAGTGAGAATGAATATATTTTTAAATTATTTTTCATTGTACCATGCTTTTCAAAATTGAACAGTGGAGAACCGGAAAAATAGATTTTTTTTTTGTGTGTGACATTGATCGTGAAACTTGAGTTGTTACAAATACCGCTGCTGAGACTCATGGTCCACAGTCTGTTCATACATTTGCTCTGGCTGTCAGCAGTCTCTTTAGATGTGAAGACACAGGGTAGCGTGGTGGATGCCAGAAGTCAGAACACAGGCTGATTCTAGCCTCATTTCCACCATTAACTTCTGTCTGGCCTTGAACTAACTTTCTTAAATTTCACCAAGCCATATGGCTACTTGCGATGCTCTGATGGGGCATTTAGAGCTCCGAGGGCTTTACAGTGTGGTTGCTGCTTAGTTAGCTAGCGCTGGGGATCTTCAGATACTGAAACTGCATAGCCAGCTAAGCAGCTTCATGTAGAGAGACTATACAACTTAAAGACCTAGATTCATATCACACACACACACACACACACACACACACACACACACACACACACACACTTTGGGCCCATGAAAAGCCTGACAGCACAAAATTCAAAATGCAAAATGTGAGAACATACTCAGAGTCAGTCAAGCAACAGATTGGTTCTTATTTAAATAGCTCTCTCTCTCTCTCTCTCTCTCTCTCTCTCTCTCTCTCTCTCTCTCTCTCTCCCTTTCCTCTATCCTTCTTTTCTATTTTTTCTCTCATTTCCTTCTTCGTTCAATATCCAAACTGCTATCTAGAGAACTCAGGACCTTATGCATAGCTACCACTGAGTTGTGCCCCTAGCTGCACTGTCTCTCAAAATGTCAAATGCTTGCACTATCTTAAAAGTAAGTTCTTTTTTAACATTTTCACTCTATTCTCTGCATGCATACAAATAAATTCACATATGCATGTGCATGCATGCACGTGCACACACACACACACCTTATTTACTCTCAGGAAGTTAGATAGCATGTGGTTCCTCAGAATGAAAACCAATTCTGTTTCCTCATCAAATATGCAGAAATGACCTAATCATGGTCAGAAGGAAGGAACTGGTCTGACTTCTAATGGGTGATAAAGTACACAGCATGGCACTTCCTTCTGAGGTTTATTCACTTGACTTCTGTATGACCTCATTCCGTCTCCATGGGCATCATGGTCCTTTGCTTCATGCGGTCCTGTAACAGAGCCAGAGGAGCTGTGTGGAACTCTCTACAAGAGCTCCAGAGATAACGCTCCCACGCATCTTACTATACGCCTCAAGCCTCCATGCTCCAAATGATTTATTTATGTTCATTGTTCTTTGTTTATTTAATTATTTTCTAACATAACTTTATACAATATAAGAGGAATGTGACCATGTCTCAGTAAGTTAAGGTGCTGGTCATCAAGCCAGTTGATGTACATTTAATCCTCAGAACCCACACAGCAAAAGGAGAAGACCAACCTCTGCAAATGTCTGCTCCTACAGAAACAAATAGTACATATAAAAGAGTTTTAATGTGATTTTTAAAAACTACAACTGCACTTAGAATTACACAGGAAACTCATTATCTAGTTATTGCCAGTAATATTCAAAACCCCTTTAACTGCCATACGTGATACAGCTAATCTTCATTTTTTGCAAAATTTGATTTCTGTACATATCTCCTCAATATGCTCACCTGTGTGGTGGGGTAAATTGATAGTATTTGGTGAATCATGAAAGGACATCTGTGAAAATACAGCTCCTGAATAAAGGTGTTTAACTTAAAAATCTGCATTTGCACAGACAGCACCTTTAAGCTGGAACTGCTGTACTCTGGGGGATCAGAAAATTCTTTTCATACTAACATTTGTTTCCCTTTAGTGTGAACTCTGTGATCTCATATTCTTTCTTGGCTGTCAGGAGCCAATGTCATGGCTGATGACACTATGGGTTACACAAGCACGTTCTTCAGTAATGTGGACTGAAGACAAAGTGACACAGTTTCCCAAGAAATATTCTCCTTGGTAGCCACAACCTTCTCCGCTACACCTCTGCACCATCTGCTTTCTCCTCGGAGCTTAAAGATGGAAGCCAAATTTTTCTACAAGCACGAAGAAGATATAAGAGGAAGAGTCCAATCATGCTTCTGGTCCTTGGTATTATCAGAGGGATGGACCCACCTGGTTCTTTGAAGGAACAGAACCAATAAAATGGGAATGGCCATAAATAGTGAGATTTATTATAAGGATTTTGCTATCGTGGTATAGGATGAGAATCAGATCTTTGATCTTCAAGGTGGAGATGCAGGAGACTTAATGGGACTCTTCTATATGAGTTCAAAGGTCTGAGGAACAAAAGAGGTTATGGTGTAAGTTCTATGTCCATTTCTGAGGAATTGACTCAAAAACAATCACACAGGGAGAGTGAATGCTCTTAATTTTCACATGACCTTGTCATGGTGAAGTTCAATATCTGAAGATAAAGCTGTCTTTCCAAGGAAATAAACATGTGATTCTTGGACTTTGTTTGAAATCTTCTCCTCTTGGGAGACTGAGAACAATATATGCACATTAATATAAAATAACACATGATCTATTATATGTCAAGAATTGGGTGTCTTATTTAGAATAAGTATGTATAACATTCATAGAAAACATGTATTCATGTTTCAGAGCTACATTTCCCATGTAACTAAATGGTTTATTTGATCTATGAAGTAAGTTGGACATTCCCTTCAGGATAAAGGTTAATGTGGATGGATGGGCATAGTCAGGGGGTAGGTGACCCTTAGAGTTTCTATACTGTGATCAGGGGATTAATTGCTTGTGGAACCTCTGCATTCTTCAGCTAGAGCCCCAAGATGGCTCTTTCCTATCTCCTTCAGTTTGTTTTTTCACTTTCTGGTATTTTCTATTTATTTCCATCCTTTGTTTTCTCTGCTTTCTTCTACCCATGTGTCTACCAAAAAAAAATTTTGAGCCAAAAAGAAGGGAGAGAGAAGGGGAGGGGAGAGGGAAGGGGAAGGAGAGAGAGGGAAGAGGGGGAGTAGGAGGAGGAAGAGAGAGAGAGAGAGAGAGAGAGAGAGAGAGAGAGAGAGAGAGAGAGAGAGATATTAAAAGAGGGCTGAAGATACAGTACAGTGGTATAGTATTTCCCTGGTTTGCATGAAGCCAGTCCTCTCAGAACAAAAACTTATGAAAATCATAGGGACTGTGAAGGCAAGCATTAGTACTAACAAAAAGTAGGAGTAAGAGTCTGCAATGGCTGTCTTCGTGATGACTGAATTCCTCATAGGATCGATAAACTAAAACAACATCTAAAGTTTTTGAGGACCTATGCATCAGGAATTACAACAGATACAGGAATAGGAAAGACAAAGTGACTCTGTCATCATACACACCTACGCAATTAGATTAGATTAGACGTTGAGGGAAGGTGAATAGAACATGCATGTCACATCGTAAGAAGGTGAAGAAGTGATCTTTAGATCGCAGGATTAGAGCAGCTTGTCTGAGGATGGATATTTAACAGGAAGTTGGAGAAAGGCAGGATCATACAGTGTCATGAAAGCTAAGAGAACAAAGATTTCAGGAGGAAAGAGAAATCCTCTGTGTCAAACTGCTGCTGAGAAAGATGGGGACACGCAGAAGTCTACTGTGTGTGTGGCTCTAATGGAGGCCACTGGCGATCTTAAGAGGGCGTGGCCCTACAGAGGCTTAGTGATCTTAACAGGATCAGTTCCTTTCCACTTCCGGGGCACTGTCAGACGAGACGAATGAAATGCAGGTTATCGTAAGGTTCGGGCCATGGCTGATTTGCTTGAGAATATTTCGTGTGAAGAGTTCTCAGGAAGAAAAACATTTTTTTTTTTCTCGACTAAGAAAAAGATTAACAGCTAAGTAGAGAAGCAGACCGTATGGCTTTATTTTCAAGAAAGCTTACAAATGTTTATATGCTGCGACGAACAATCCATCAGTGGTGGAGAAAACAATGATACAGGAAACAAGCAAAGGAGAATTCTTGTGAACAGAACATAGCATGGGAGCCTGACTGAGGGAATTTGCCCTGGATGAGAATAAGAAAAATGTCTTCTATGGGCCCGAGAGACCTTCGCAACCCCGTACTCTCAGAGAACCCAGTGCTTGGCACATTGGAAACTCTGAAATATTTGCTAAGTGACTCTAGTAGACAGCTCTTCAAATCAACAAAAAAATACCAAAGACACAGAAAGGATGAAAGAATACAGAATTGGCAAGAGAAGTTAGGGCTTGGTATAATTTACTCATGTCCCATGCTTGGTTGCTGCTTGGTTTGTAGTGTGTTCTTTATGGTCCAAATCAGAAACCCTGACTATTTTTTACACGAACTATGGTTTTTAACGTGGCAGCATAACCTACGTGGAATCTAGTTAACTTGGTTTTCGGCTTATTTGATATCTACTGTGATCCCTTAATAATGTAAGGCTCAAATGGAAAATAACCTGTTTCCTAGCTTACTAATTCATTTTCAGGTGTATAGAAGGCATCTAATTCACTTATCTATGCCTGCAATTTCTCTCTATTTCCAGAATTATTTTTAGCACTGATAAAATTACTAATTATATTAAATCAAAACACAGATAATATTTACGAGCCAAATATCTATTTCACCTTAAAGGCAACGGTGCGAATTGGCACTTGAGCTTTAACTGGCACTTGGAAAGATCTAATCCATGATTATATAGCCAATGTTTGTTTATAAGGCTTTGAAATCATAAATAAGCCCAAAATATATTGTCTACTCTGATGAGGTTCATATATTCTTATTTCTGTAATACTTGACAGGGTGAGTTTGGGGGTAGGGGGGGGTCCAAGGGACTAGAAGACAGATGATCTGTTATTAAAAATCTACAAAGTACATTTTGAACATATAGAAATCATAAGAATGTGTTTGCAAATGTGTTATTTAATATTTAACCTCCTCCAAACCCCAGATACCCAGATGCATTAAAAAACAATCAAATTCTATACAGAATGTACATCAGATAAGATGCTTTGAAAAATGTGTTTTAAGACTGGCATGGTGATTCTCCTAATGGCTATGAAATCCTGTGATTTTCGCCTCTGCCCTCGGAATAAACAAAATGATAAATTTTAAAACCCTCCTATATAGCTCTAGTTCAATGCAATGCAGACAGAAATGGTGTTTATACATATTCTAATGGAGCGTATAAATAATGAATGATGAGGCTGTATTTGATCACATGGTAATAAGAGTTGGAAAATAATGTACTCAGAGGAATTTTGATGAGTTAATAACAGACATGTAAATTTACCCTCACAGGTTCACGGATGAGAAGTGATCTCGTTATATTCTAGTGTTATTGTGAAGTTTTCGTTTATGTCTTGTTAGTAAGTCATCTTAAGCTGATCTTGTTTCTTCCTATTGTGTTTTGAAGCTGCTCTGATTGCCTGACAACTCACTTAAACTTTCTTTAGACTGCAATATATATATATATATATTCTATTATATTTATATATATATATTTATATATATATTCAGAAATATATATATAAATATATATATTTATATATATTCATATATATAAATATATATATTTATATATATTCAGAAATATATATAAATATATATATATATTCATGGTTATAGTTTAAAATATTATTCTGGACCGAGGAGATGGCTCAGTGAATATGTGTTTGTCACGTGAGCATCTGAACCAGAATTCAGGCCCTCAAGAGGCAGACACAGAAGACCACTGGGGCAAGCTACCCAGCTAGGCTGGCAGGGATTGCCCAGCTAGGCTCCAGGTTCAGTGAAGAGCTCTGCCTGAATAAGGAGGAGAGAGATTTAAAAGGACAGGATGTCCAGGTCAACTGTAGGACCTCTAATTCCATAGTCACAATGCACATGCATGTCCACCAGTACGTACTCTACTTGAAGAAAGAAAGAGAAGGAAAGAGAGAATGTATAGAGAGGAAAAGAGGCAAGGACGCAGGGAGGCAGGGAGGCAGGGAGGCAGGGAGGCAGGGAGGCAGGGAGGCAGGGAGGCAGGGAGGCAGGGAGGCAGGGAGGCAGGGAGGCAGGGAGGCAGGGAGGCAGGGAGGCAGGGAGGCAGGGAGGCAGGGAGGCAGGGAGGCAGGGAGGCAGGGAGGCAGGGTTTTTAGGTTCAGAAATAGTAGACTTGATTTAAGAGCATTGCAAAGGGGGGTCCGGATGAAAGTAATTTAAACTGCAATGCTAATGATGAGGTCGAGCAAACCAGTTGAAAAGTGACTGAGAGAGTACCATGCTGGAGTATGTAATATCCAGAGAGCAGCATGCCCAATATCCCCAAGGTCAAAAGAAACCCTTCCTGTCCTACCCATGGCACCATAGACAGCCATAGGACTCGCCTCTCTGCTACCTACCTCCACGGTGCCTCTGGACACCCAGTCTCACCAGATCTCCAGTCCTCTTCAGTGTTCCCACTCTGATCTTTCTTGGGAATCCCTCAACAACACCAACAGTTCCTTTAGTTTCATACGGCACATGTACGGGGGAGGTTTTCTGCTCTTTTTCCTCATGACCACCTACTCCCAGGCTTCCTGGGCCTAGAAAATCACTATAGTTCTTAACAGAGGTGATGCCTTCCTGCAGTTGGATCGGGCTTTGGGTATCTGATGCTTTTGGTATCTGTACCAATGATGCTTCTGAGGCCCCAAACCTGAGGCATATCACTGGGTGAAGCTGAGTCCTTTGGGCACCACTGAAAGGGGATTATTCTCTTCCCTCCCCTCTGACATTAGCATGTATTCCTTTGTACATTACAAAATAGAGAAGTAGCACAGCATTTTGGAGTATGTAGGGCATGTGTGTTGGGTTCTCCCACAACTTTTGACCTGCTTTCTCTCTCTTTCTCTTTTTCCCCCCTATTTCCTTCTATATTCTTGTCCTTCAATCTCCCTTTTGGAGGCCTAGCTCTCACTTCCCCTAGGACAGTTTCTTTCATGGGAAACTCCTTAACCATTCATAGACATGGGACTGTTTTTTTTTTTCTTAGCTCACGCATCTCTAGTTCTAGCAGATCATTCTGAATCTGCACATGAACAGACCATTGTTTCAAGGGATGGACACAGTTCATATCAACCCTATAATGTTGGAAAATAGAGAGCTGGGTAAATGGCTCAGTGGTTAAGAGCATCTGCTGCTCTTGCCGAGGGCCTGAGTTCAGTTCCCAGCACCACATCAGGTGCAGGCTCATAACCTTTGAACAGGCACAGTAGATAACCCATCCTGGTTAAGAAGCACTAAGAAGGCAGGCAATGACAGACAAGATAACATTTTAAAATAATTTCATTGGAAGACCTTTGCAGAAGTAATGCTTTAACAGAAATCTGAACTGAGTGAGACACTGGGCCCCACAGTATCTTAGCGAAAGGTAAGGCACGTTCCTAGAGCATGCATTCTAGCTAGACTAGCCTCACCAGCTCGCCCTGAGTTTGCCTGATATCAAAGAATATGATAGAAGATGAGAAGGGGAAGATTCCTAACATCTACCCCCAAGCTCCACATCCACCAGCACAAACATGGACTCAACACATGTGCACCCATACATGTACAAACACACAAGTATGTACACATGCACTCATACCATATACACATACACAGAGGAAAAATACTGGAATTAAAGGGGAAATGGCAAGGATGGAGGGAGGGGAGGAGCGGCTAAGACAGCACTCAAAAAGGGCCATGTCAGATTCTAATTTTACTCTGAACAAGTCAAGATGCCCCCGGAGAGTTTTAAGATAGTACTGACATGATCTAATTTGTGATTTAAAAAAAAAAATCACTCTGGCTTTGTGCAGAGGCAAAAGGAAGCTGGAAGCAGAGAGACCAATTAGAAGCCTGCCACTATGATTCATAATAATTGGTGGAAGTAGGGTAATGATGGTGAGGGTTGTTGGAAGTGATGTGGCTCCGACTGTGGTCTGTAGACAGAATGGACTTCAGTTACCAACAGTAGGACACAAGGAAAATGGAGAATGAAGGAATTAATATTGTGGTTTAATTTGGGCATTTTGTTTTGTTTTGCTTACGCACTTGAAGGTTTCGGCTATAAAAAAGGAGACAGAAGGAAAGAGCCAATCTTGTGTGAGTGGAGAGGGCATGGGTCAGAGGGTTAGGCCCAACATCTAAATGGGTATGCCTGTCACAGTTAGAAGGGCAAGCATTAAGCTCTCGGGGATAGTTTTCTGGTTAATTTGAGACTGTGGTTTGGAGAAAACAGAAGAGACTAAGAATTGAACACTAGCCTCTCCAGTGTGTAAGAGTTTGGAAGATGAAGAGAAAAAGTAAGAGTAGACTTGAAAAGAACAGGCAGAAAAGAAGCAACCCGGAGAGAAGAAGGTAAGGCCTTGGAGCCCCGTGTGGAAAGACTATCAGAAGTAAGGAATCGCCTGTGAGGTGGCATGCCAGTGCTACTGGTGGGTCAGCAGGATGGAGACTGAGGGGTGCACACTAGAGGTAGCAACTCACACTTGGTTGACTGGCAGCCAATGAGATACGCAGTACCATGGGTATCCTATACTCTATGGCTAGTGAGTATATGCCACACATGTCCTTTTGGTGGCTGGGTTACCTCACTGGGGGTGATAGTCTCACGTTTCTTTTCTGAGACAGTCTCCACAATGCAGATCACCATGCTTTCTGGCTCCCTCTGTTTCACTTACAGATCCCCCTGCCTGTGCCTCCCAAGTGCTAAGGTTATAAGTGTAAACCACTGAGCCCCAAAGGCTTTGCTTCAGTACAAAGACTATCCCAGGACATTTGAGGTAGACCAGAAAGCTCTTGTAGACAGGGCCAAATTAGTGATATAAAGAGAGAGAGAATTAACCAACAATTACCTCCCACTGACATGCCAAAAAAAATGTTTATGCTTTGGCTATTGATGTTCCTTAAAATTCCCTGGGTTTTAAAATAAAATTTAGCCAAGAAAATCTTAGTACTTAATGTCTATTCACTTAAGTCATTTCGTTAATACATTTTCAGGTAGGGAATTGTTGGATCAAAGACCGTGAACATTTTTAAGACTAGTGGGAGTGCTCTGGTACTCTTTAAAAAATTAATTTACCTTGCTGCCAGTAATGTATAAATAATTAAGCTTTATTGAAGTCTTACTGGAGTTGTGCCATCTATCTTGATGTCAGAGTCCGTGGGATTCTCAAAGTGTTTCCACGAATCTTACTCTAAGAAAATGAGGTTAGCACTTATAGACAAAGAAAACGTTTTCCTTTTCTTTGCTCTGTCTTATTTGTTTTCAAACTAAATATGTCTCTAATAGTAATAATTGTAACAATCATTTATTTTAAGTCATGTACCTAATTCAAATGATATGGTAGGGAAAAATTGGTTTTTGAATCACACCAGCATATATTTGATTCTCAAACTCATTACTTGGGTTTGTTATCAGTCACTTAAATTTCTTCTTCAAAATATATATGAATATTAATTAAATTAAATTAATTAATATTAATCTGTTTTCTAAGTCATAAAGTGAGTTAAAATTAGATGTCTATAAGATCCCTGTTACCCAGTAGAAAAAAATATTCACGAAGACGGTGGAACTTTAAAAAAAAAATTTACTTTTTTCTTAAAATATCTCATAAATGTGTATTTTTGTTTCAAAATCAAGAAAAGAAAAAAGAAAACAATTCTCATGTGACATACCTGGTCCACAGTTCATAAAATTCTCATTTTAGAGTTTTGTTAATTACTATGAAACAAACCACCATGAAATTTCAATGCTAGTAAACTATTGAAACAGCAAGCACCTGGGGCATCTCCTGGGACAGCACGGGCTGCGGCTGTAGACCTGGGCTCAGCAGACTCTCTAGAAATAGTAGCAGTCGGCGAGCTCCAGGTGACTAAACAAGGCTTCAGCTCGCAGGCTCTCTGATTATCCCAAGTAGCAATGGTGAGGGAGTAACAAGAAGAACACAAATGGAAGTCAGATGCATCACAACACCCGGTCAGTTTCCAAACCGGTAAGAGAACCCACTGGGGTGGGGAGAGGGTGGTCTGGGTCACGCTGTGCAGTTGGGAGCATCAACGCTGGGATTTCTGTCTGTGGCTAGTGGAGTGAGTCAGCAGAAACGCTTTTTGATTCTCAGAGAAACATATTTAGCCTCTAGGTCTGAAGCGTAAACACCCTCTCAGTTATTCGGTGTATCTGAACGGTAAGGGTTCGCCATACTCAGGAGTCTCTCTGCAAAACTACCAACCATCCCAAAGACTGGATTGCAAATGCATCCATCTGAACAGAACCCAAAAGTTTCATACGAGTAGTAAGAAAAGCACTTACTATGTTTTCTCTGTTTTGTCCGTTGTAGTTCCCACACGGACATGGCGGGGTTTGGGGAGTTCGGGGTGACCTTACTTATAATAACTAGAAAATGAAAGAAGGGGTCACAATGAGGTAAGCTGAGAAATCTAGACTCGTTTACAACAAGGGCATCTGGGGCCTCCACCTGTACATGCAGGCTTCACTAAAATGCCAGGATCTTCTGTATGATCCAGTAAAAAGATTGCTGAATGAAGGGTGTTGATGTGAGATGCCCCTGGCCTAGTTCCCACCTGGGAATGGCAGTTTTCCAGTTTGCCTTCAGTGAACAAGAACCTTGGCTTTTAGTCGTAGTAGCTCTCACAAGAATCATGCACCCTGATTAAAAATTATTTATGACTTCATTAGTTAATCTGCACAGAAAGTAATACTCTCAGGTAAAGAGAAGCTCAAAAAATGTTTACACTGAAATTTATTTCTAAAATATATTTATTGAATTCCCACTGTGTTCTTGGCACTATGTGTAGCGTCTGGGCATACAGAAGTGGAAAATGGAAATTCAGTTTGAACATTTAAAATAGTGTTTCTGGTATTGGCACAAAGTTATGGACAAATTTGATTTCATCTGTGGTCCTTAAGGATAAATAACAACGTCAAAGATAATGTAGCTGGTATTTCCATCCATTCTCATAATAAAATTGGATTAACTTCCTGTCTGATTCAATATTACCGAGAGCAATCATCAGGTTAGCCCAGATAAATCACTTGACTCAAAAAATTCAACCTCCATTTCTCATAAAACACAGGGTTGCCAGGATTTTTTTTTTCCTTTTGAGTGCATCTCTAGCATGAAACATGAGCAGGTAATAATGTCAAATAAAGACCAAAATTTCAAAGTAGTGTTTAAGGTTTAGCAGCCAGATGTTAGACTGAAGAGGAAGAAGGGCGTTTTCAAGGATTTTCTTTATATATATATATATATATATATATATATATATATATATATATATATATATAAAGAAACCATATATATATATATATATATGGTTTGCCTGTTTAAAACTTGACTTACTAGCTAATAAAGTCCCAAAGCTCTGAAGTAGATGTGGGGTGGTTTTGTTCCTTATACCAAAATACTTTCAAAATCTTCAATTTACTTTTAAGTGACCATCACTAGTCACTCGGTTAATAACTTATCTGAATTGCACTGTATAAAATTAACCATTTCTATACTTAGCTGCAGTACGGGAGAATAGGCTACATCCGGCCTCTGTTTTCCGGATCCATGCATTTTCTTCTAATTTAATAATTAAACCACAGATAGAGCAATTCTAATAAACACCACAGCCTCAACCCTACTGAAAGGGAGGAGGGGGGTGAGTCTCGTAAAGATTAAGAAAGTACTGAGGAGAAACTGACAGAGTCCTGCTGCATTAAAACCTTCGTTGCAGACAACAGGTACTAAGAATCTTGTTTGTCTAGAAATGGGATGTCTCTGAAAGTGCCAATCACTTAAATAACACATTGTGGGGAAATTATATGGTTATTACTATGTTGCCACCTCCTGTTGCAGATGAAAGAACGGCGGGCATACAAAAACTTCCACACTCTGTCTTTATTCACTTTAAGTTATGCAGAAAATTGTTAATGCCCACTGTGACAGAAAAAATAACCAAGATTACCGAGGACATTTCAACCACAGGATTTTTCCTTGCATCTCAAAAAACACATGCCAATAAACCAGGCTTCGCTTTTATCGTGTTTCCTGGAGAATTGTGTAGCACACCAGAAGATGAGAAGCGGAATCCAATCACGGTCACCGAAGTGAAACATAAACTCCTCTGTGGTGGGAATCAAAAGAAATGTGTGCCATCCATCCGTTCAGGCTCAGGCTGCAGACCACTCAGATGGCCTTTCAGAGCTCGTGTGGTCTCCTGCCCCTGCCTGGCTCAGGCTTTTCTATGTGATCACTTCTGGAACTAATACACCCCTGTTGTCTGAATATGGGAACTTAAAAGGAGAGATAGCCATCTGGCTCTTTATAACAAATAAGGCACCAGTGGCCCGTATAAATTAATACTTTCTTCAGCTTAATATGGTATCTATATATTTGGTGACTTAAAACAACCTCCATTTATGACTAGAAAGCAAGTTCTCTGGGGGGATTTAAGGCGTATGAGTTTGCCGTTGGATGTCTGTTTCTAAGCAGTTCTAGACACCATTTACAAACTCGTCTTGTCAAGTACTGGACACAGTGCCAGGATGTCTCCTCTGTCCTCTCAGATGTGCTCTATGAGTGAGGCAACTAGAGCAACCACAGAAAGAGGTTTGCTACCTTTTCTTTGTTGACTTGTCTCTTGTTTTTGCCCTGTTGTTGTTGTTGTTGTTGTTGTGGTGGTGGTGGTGGTGGTGGTGGTGGTGGATGGTTATGATGCTGATGATGTGGTTTTTTGTTGTGGTTAACTCATCGAGATAGTCTCACTATGTGGCCACCGCTGGCCTGGAACTTGCTATGTAGACCAGGCTGGCCTTGAACTCACAGAGATACTTTTTTGGCTGGGATTAAAGATATGCTCCAGTCACTCCACCCTTGAGTTTTGTGATCTTGATGGGGTTCATTATAGAAAACTGTATTTGTCTGACCTTGTTTTTCCAACAGTGTTTACCAGAGCATTGATTTTTCTGCCTGAACCTAGTTTGAGCTCAAACTTTGGCTGCCATCTTCTGCCCCCAGAGTGAGGAAGAATGGGCAAGAAAGGAAGGTGGGGAGGAAGAACAATCCGAGGGAGATTGAAAGAGAACACAAAAGAATGACAGTGGTGAGAATAGAAATACATGGGGGGGGGGGGGGAGATAATCGGGGAGATGGACATAGAAACGTCTCTTGATTGGAACACATAACAGTGAGACTTGAATCCTCTGTGGAAACTCTGTGGAAAGAAGATGCTATGACATTTACATAGGATAACAGGTAATCATGGCTAAGTCATGACTTTTTTTCTAAGTTGAAAGTGTTTTGTGTTAGGCTGCTATTTTCTCCCATTTTATAGATAGGTAGGTAGGTAGATAGATAGATAGATAGATGATTGATAATATAAGTGATAGATAGATGAATAGATAGATGATAAATAGATAGATAGATAGATAGATAGATAGATAGATAGATAGATAGATAGACAGACTTAAATATTTTATAAGTTTAAATAAATACAAACCAACAAGGCACAAGAATCCTAAGGGTATGCCGTGTAAGTTCTGCACTTTATGTAAGCTTTTTCCTCTTCCAGTGAATATGCACTCAAAAGATCAAGGTTGTCATCATTTCATACTTTCTTAAAAAAAAATTTATTCTGATGATGGTACCTGCCACAAATTATATAAAATGTAAAGATTTCAGGAAAATGTATACAGAAGTTCTAACTGACAAATTTAAGGGGTCTTTGGAAGCAACAGAGGAAGGCTTATCCCAAGAAGAGAGGAGGTAAAATAGGGCACTAATTAAGAAGTTAGATTGAAATAGAGGAAGGAGATTAATGACACAGAGAGGAAACTGGGTTATTAAAGGCTTTCCAAATGAGTCAGCCGAGGGGTGCTAACCTAAGCTGCTAAATTCAGCTGCTTTTTATTGGCATCTAATTTGTAGAAAATGAAGCAAAATAGGTATGAATGTCACTCAGCATTCATAAAGAATCTTCTGTGCACGGCGGACTTGGGTCTGAATTGGGTGGAGAATACAAGAAGGCAGAAATTCAGAAGTCAAAGAGCTTCCTCAAAGCCTGGCACTCAGACTGCAAATAGAAAACAAATTATATCTCTTTTTTTTTTTTTTTGGCAAAATGAAATAATTTAAATATTCTGTTGTCCTCTTCTCTGATTGCCTGATTGACTTTTGGCTAAAATTCCCCAGTAGTGATAAAAAAATCTATTAACATAAATATCACCAAGGCAAATCAGGCCACTCCCTGCTCTGATATTATATATCATTCTAGTAAGCAAGCATTAGGTCTCTATTTGATCAACAAAGTCACTATCCCATCCCTTTTTGTTCTGAATATGCAGATAAGTAGCTCGGTGACTACATTCCTTTCAGTGTCCATATGCAATAAATTCATATCATTGAGCTAAGGTTATTGGGCACTTTTGTATGTCAGTTCTAGCTGTTTTCTTCTAAAATTTTACATGCTTCTCATAATTTCCTAGGTTATTCTCATAAAAAAGAATGCTCTTATCACCCCCATTTGATAGATGAAGAAACTGAGGTTTTTTTGGACAGTTAAGGATTTAACAGAGATTACCCATCCCCATTTGAACTCAAGTCTTTCTCATCACCCCAAGCTCATAACTATAATTCGTTGATACAGAGAACTTCTTTGGTATTTGCTCACCCACCTTCAGCTTCTAAGCATGCAAACATAATTATTTAGTTAAATTATCTTATTATAGCAAATGTCTCCCAGCGGCTCAGAAACCACATTTGAAAACCACTGCCTGAAGCTCACAATTACTTCCTATAGCCTTTCCAGGATCTACATTTTTTGTCACGAATGCGTGTAGCTATGATGACAAGCCACTTTTAGAAACTCTGCTACTGACTTGCATATCCCCTAACACTCTTGTTTCCTTCAGACCTTTGTACTTTGGGATATTCCTGTGCTGGAACCAAGGCCAACTAACAAGAACACTTATAGAGTCTTTTGGAGGTTTGGGTTGGGTTGGCCCTTTATTTTGGAGCAATGATAAATGACGTGTGAGTCTATGACGCACACGTATGTGTTTGCATAGACCAAGAGATGGCATCTCTCTGCTCCTACACTCTAAAGGACAGAGGATGCAGGCTTATGAGATCAAAAACACACATGAATCTTGCTGGAGACATTACTGAAGGGTACAGTGAGAATATTCTTCTGTGACTCTATCTTCTTAGAAAGATGCTCTCACAAGCCACAAGTGGCACTTTTTCTGTGGAAACAGCCTTTAAAGTGTACTGTATCATTTGTAAACAGGGACTGCTAACAAAAGAAGCCAAAGTCTTTGCATGGGGGCATGGATAGTGTTTTTAAAACAAAGGCAAGAGACAAAGAAGTTCTCTAGCCCTAACCCTGAGAAGCTTTATACCATCATTTTAGACAATTGAGAGAATCCATACCCTGTGTAGGTGCCAAGGCCCTACTGTTGAAGTGCTGGTCAGTTGGGCCAATGGTAGAATGGCTACTCTCCTTGGATGGCCCCATTCCATGCACACCTAACTGCATAACAACTCACTGGACTTAGTGAGTTATTAAATTGGGAGAAGGGCACACGTTGGAGGCATGTGGTAGGAGTTGAGGGAAAGATACTGAAGACGTATATGTGTCTATTTCATCGTGCACACATATGAAATTCTCAAGAATGAATAAAATGACAAACATTTAAAGGTTAATAAAAATACATTAGAGAAATTGAAACTTCATTAGAATAAAAAAACTGGAAAGGACAGAGAGGGCAGGATAAAAAAAATACCAACTGAAGAGAAATAAGTCAACAGGGGAAATATAAACGAGTGTGGCTAGAAATAAATAGAATATACAATGGCTCAATTGGTACCTGAATGTGAGACTGGCATATTTAGAAGCAAATCATTCAGATGTTTCATAGCAAACAATATTTTTGAAATAAAGCTTAGAATGTATAGATTTCAAAGACATTCTGTGTTATTCTGGAACTACTAAACCAAGGAAATACTATGTGGATGTCTTTCTTAACCTCAGAGATAGAGAATCCTATGAGAGTTCAGGGAGGAAAAAAAAGCAAGTTATCTACAGAAAGGCCAGTGTCAGGTGAAGGTATTTTTTTTTTACAGTAACTATCATTGCCAGAAGGCATTGGGATCAGAGCATCAGGTTTCAAAAGCAAAAAATAAATAAATAAATGAAAATAGAGATTGAATTACAAATCTAATATCTAGCCAAGATGTCACTTGTTATTAAAAGCACCATAAACATAATTTTAAAGATACAATATCTCCAAAAATATGTCACTCCTGAGCCTCACTTGAAAGTAAGAGATACTAAAATCCAGATAAACAAGAGATACATCCAAATGACAAGGCCCAAGAATGCTGGCATCCTTTCTAGGAAAGGAACTGAATCTCCAAGGAGAGAGAACAGCACCTTACCAACGAGGCACATGTGAATTGACACCATGGAGAAAGAGAGAGGCTGGGCGGTGGTGGAGCATGCCTTTAATCCCAGCACTTGGGAGGCAGAGGCAGGCGGATTTCTGAGTTCGAGGCCAGCCTGGTCTACCGAGTGAGTTCCAGGACAGCCAAGGCTATACAGAAAAACCCTGTCTTAAGAATACAAGTTTGCGGGCAGGGGTAATTTCAGGTTTAATTATTAATTTAAAAATGAACTAGTAATTTTGTATCTGGTGATGTCTTGATTTGATTGCAATTTATTCTTAATTGATCCCTATCCCCATTAACCTGTTTTTATCTTGTACCAGATAGAGTGCAAAATGTATTTAAGATTAATATCTGCCCACTCCCCTTTCCTCATTTCTTCTCCCATCTTGATTATGATATCTTATCCTAACTCTGAAGACTGAAGGCACATGGTTCCCTCTAAAAACCACTATCAATACCACTTCAGAAAAAAGCCAGCAACAACAGGGTAGCGGGGTGGGCTTCTCCCCTCTCTTCCTAAATGCATGTTCAAAGATAAGACTTTATTGATCTTAAACATCTGTCAGATGAGTCATACATTGGATTATTTTTTATATACATGTATACACAATATTTCAAATTGAAAGCAACATCTCAGTGGATTCAAAACTACTACATCCTGTTGTCTAAAACAATTTATAATTGTACAAATGAAATGCACATATTGATATTTAAAATGCATAATTAAAAAAAAGAATACAAGTTTGCTTAACCAAAGAGTTATGACTATTAATTTAAAAATTGAAAGCTCTATTTTGGCTATAATTGCAGTTGATTCAACTAGCATTTTAGACACACCACGACAGTTTCATATGAAAAATTAATTAAATGGGCCCAATAAGAAGACTCAGATGGGTAAAGATACTTGCTACCAAGCCTGCTGACTTGAGTTGAATTCCCTGAAGCACACAAATGATAGGAAGCAAGAACCAACTCCTGCTAAGTTTCCTTCTGACCTCTACACTCTTCCATGGCATGATTGGGTGCACACATGTGCACATACACACGCTGACACACACACACATGATGATGATGATAATGATGATGATAATGATGATGATAAATCTTAAAAATGAAAAATAATTAAATATTATGAAGGAGAGGCAACCCACTGGTTCCCTACTGAAATAGCCCGTAGAGCCATGATGGGGATCTAAACGGAGATGCGTTAAACATAGACGAAGATAAAACGGATTGATCACTCAGAAGAGCTTGAGAAAGGAGAACAGAAAGATGAGATACTATCTAACAATGGAGAATAGGGCTGACGGCTCCAATTTGCTGTCATAATGGTGAAGAATAAGAGAGAAAACAAACTGAATACCAAATGTGATACTTCAACATATAACACATGAAAAGAGAGGAAAATTCAGTTCAGGTAGGGAGAGGAAAAGGTGATTGAGTTTGATAATGTTAGGTTAGGACGAAGCATAGCTGAGACGCATACAAACGTGGAATCCAGAAACGAAACGAGTGTGGAAACAGAAGCAAATGACAAGTGAGGAGACAGGATTGGGTAGTGACACCAGATGCTTCAAATGAATTGAAGTTTTCTGCTTGGTTCAAATACATGTTCTGGAAATCTCTTACCAATACAAATTCTAACCAAAGAAAGATAGGATGTTCAGTGACCAAGAATGGAGTTATTCTGGACAGGAATATTCTGGACAGGACACATTAGGACTAAGAAGATGCTAATCAAAGTAGGTTCTTTGTGGCTACTGATTGACAGCATTTCTCTCAGGACTTTAGAGATTTCTCCTAGGGAGAAAGAAGGCCATCTGACCTTCTTCTGCCTAACTGGGCTGCTAGATATGGCCATGACTCCTGGTGGGTATAATCAAATGATAGCTGATGTTACCTGGTAACAGTGAAAGGAACTTGGTGGAGAGCTAGTCCGAGCTCCTGCCATTGACAGTTATGAGATTTACCAGGGTTCTGAACTTGCTACCACCTATCAGTTCTTCTCTCTGATGACATGGTCCACTGCCCCACACCAGGCTGGTCAAAACAGAGCTCCAGGTTCAGTGAGATACCTTCCCTCAGAAAATAAGATGGATAAGCGACTGATTAAAACAACCAGAAAACAACCTCTAGATGAACCCACATGAGTAAGCATAACTGCAAACATTTATATGTAAACACCACACACACACACACACACACACACACACACACACACCCCTGAGCTGTTTCTTTTATGGGGGGATGGAATACATTCCAATAATGGAAAATTGACTCCATAAACTCTGAATTAGAGATTCCCAATAAATTTAAGTATTAGAATCTTTCTAATTGTGTTTTCATTATATTTAAAGTTTTATGTTCATACACTTGTAATTATTAATATAAGTACCCAATTTTTCTTATGTAGTATGTTAGCTTCTGCTACTATAACATATACTAAACATAATCAACTTTTGAGAGTTTCAATCTATAGTCAATTGGCCTGTTGATTAGGGGCCTGTGGCAAGATGGTATATATTATGAAAGGGGTGTATAACAGAAGAGATTACTCAACAGGTAGAGACAATAAGCAAAAAAAAAAAGACAAAGGAGATAGATCTTGATTGCTTCCTCCAAGGGAACCCCCAATGGTGATCTAACTTCCTCCCAATAGGCTCTACTTCTTAAGGCACAGATGCTGTAAACTGAGGAACAAGTCATTAAGTCATTAGTATCTGGCCTTTGGGGGTACATTTCAGGTCCAAGCTCATGTACGTAGAAACTGAATAAGTGATTGCTAGGAAAGCTCTTAGAATTTCCATTCCTCCTTGAAATAGAAATCTCTAATCATAGAAATGATCAAGTGGGCTTAGAATTCAGACCAAAATATGCCTTTTTCTATGCTCTGTAATTTGAAAACTAAGCTATAACCTTATTATTGTCTTGGAAATTTCTGTTTCATCTCAGTTGAGCCTGCATGTAACAGCATGGAAGAGCTTACATGTTTCCAGTATCTATTGATAAAAATATAGGTGGTATATATCCACTAACTACAAGAAGTCCCATTCCTGTTTTGTTTGAAATAAAATTGTCATTTGATTAAGAATCACATTCTTTTTTCAAAATTTGCATTTACAATCTGTCTGGCATGTATTAATTAGGACCTGAAAGTGTGTGTGTGTGTGTGTGTGTGTGTGTGTGTGTGTGTGTGTGTATGTGTGTGTGTGTTTATATATGTATATGTGTGTGTGTTATGTATGTATATGTAGTTATATTACATATATTAAATCTATATTTTATTGTCACTTATTTTGTGGGTTAATAGTTAGAGTTATGGGCATGTTCTATGGAATCAATTCAAGACCTCTTAAGCAAGCTGAAATCCAGACAAATTATTCAAATGTTTGCTGCAGTGAGACAGAGAATTCCAATTTCAGCTGATTACCCCTGAGCATTATAATCTTCACTTTAGTTGGGTCATTCAAATTTCTGCTTCCAAAGCACAGCTTTTACCACCTTACAAAGCCGTCTTGTTGAGTGATTTTAATCTTGAGTTCCTATTTCACTTCCCATTTGAGACCTTAATACTGTTTCCACAGTTACAAGCCTCTGTTAATCAAGGCCCTGGGAATTGAGCTCTCAAGAGTTTACACAACCTCCATGTCTCTCAGTTCCCAGAGTTGCTTGCAGCTCCAAATCCTGCCCTTGGGGACAAGAGACAGTGCCTGCCTGCTCAGCCTGCCTGATGGCAAGCAAGAACTCAGTGGCTCTTCATCAGAGTTTAGGGGTGCTAACTGAGGGTTCTACCTTTAGTCATGCAGAGGACAGACGTAAACTGCTGAGATACAGTCTCTGAGATCTAGTAACAGCTTCTACATGCTGACAGTATAGATGATGGGCTCTGGGAGTATAGGAAGTCTCTGTTGTATGGAGCTATGGGTAGATTAGGTTGTAAATGTCTCTCTTATTCATCTGATGTCATTATCATCTCCAAGGCTTGCTGCTAAATAAGCTCACCCTCTCTAGTTCTTTCTGAACTCTGGCTGGCTGGTTCAGCTGTTCTGGGTCCAACTCCTCTCCAAGATGATTCATTCAATCTGGCTTCTCTCAGCTTCTCACCGAATTGCTCTGCTTGGCCTCAAACTAATTCTGGCAATTTGTTCTAATCTTCTGGCTCCTTCTTATTTTCTCACTTCAGCTGCCTCTGCTGACCTGCACTGAACTGCATGAATTCACTAAGGAACTCAACTCCACTGCACTGCACTGCACTGACACCCAAATGACTCAACTCCCAACTCATGTGCACTAATTAAACTGACTGACCCTCTCCCTGAGCTGCTCTTAAATAACTTTTCTCCTGAGAGCTGGCCATATCCTATCTCTGACTCATTCTTTTAAATCTTTCCTTGATTCATCACTTTGCCTGCCCCTCAATTAGATGTCATTGTTTGTGATCAAAGGTGAGTACTAAGGGTGTGTGTGCATTCCAGCCCATCACATAAACCTAGAAAGTCTTTGGATATGATCAGAACAGTCATGTTGCTTCATTAAAATTTCTCTCCACCGGGTTTTAGTAGGTAGATAATGGAATTATGCTTAAGACTATAAACTAACTGTAAACTGAAAACCATCCTTGGCATCTAAATCCTACTGGTCCATGAAGGCTTAGATCGACTTTAACTTTACATATTAAATTGTTATTTACATATGGGAAACATCTTTAAGCTATAGAAAAGCAGAGGAAATGATATGTGAACTCTTATACATCCTTAGATGATTACTAAATATTTTATTTTTTAAATTATGAGTATATGTGTCAGGGTATGTGCACTTGGGTGAAGTGCACACCGAAGCCTGAAGAAGGCATCCAGTCCTCTGAAGGTGAAGTTATAGGTGACGATAAAGTGCATGACTTGGATACTGAGAACCAAGCATGTGTCCCCTGCAAAGTAGTAGATGCTCTTAACTGTAAAGCCATCTCTCCAACCCCCATTAGATGATTTTTATGCCATAAAGGATTACTTCCTGAAAGAAGAGGCTCACATTCTAATAAGACAGAAGATGAGAAGCCCAAGTCCAGGAGAAACTGTTGTAACAAGTGGGGAGTGAGTCCTCCAGGGAACCCCCTTTTTTTAGCTCCTCTCTGTGTTCTTTAACTTCTTCTTTCTGCTAACCCAGGCATTGACACTCCTTTTCCTAGAAAGCACTCAAGATTGCATACAGCCTTTAAATAGAAATATTCACTGGTGGCCCTGTCTGACCACCCAAGTAGCTCTCTACAAACAGCTCTTCTCAGGGATGAACACCCAGAATTCAGCTGAATACAGTTTGTATTGACTTACAGTCAAGGAAACATGGCAAAACATTGAGATCTTTAGTTAATGCCCTGCCTAAAGTGTAACATTTTTTTTCTAAGAATTCTGACGTTATCCTTATTTGGAGTTTAACTTAATCCTCACAAGATTCTTATGTTGGGCTTTTAACTCCCTAAGAATGTGAGTTAATTTAGAAGTAGGGGCATTGCAAGTACAGCTCACTAAAGCCATCCTACAGTAGGGAGAGTTCCTTATTCAATATGCCCAGCCATTATAAAAAGAGGAACTTACAACACAGATACCCATAGAGGGAAGAGACACAAAAGATGACCGTGTGATGCCACAGGCAATGACTGGAGCTGCCAGACAAGCAATACCAAAAAGTGCCCCAAATAAAAGAAACTAGAAGACAAATGGCATCTTCTTCCCTGGAGATACATGAGGGAACATGGTTCTACTGCTGCTTTAATTCAAACTTTTATCTCTACAACCCTAAGACAATGTATGTCTATTGTTTTACAATAGATAAACATAATGAATAAATATGTTTGAAAGTATTGTTGATAGTGTCAATACAGCTTTTCAACCCAATTCTGATTAAATTCTCCATTTTCCTTCACTAGAAACAAGTAGATACCTGTTGTTAGGGTGTCAGGCAGAATTTTTTGGTGCTTCTACCCTGCTTTGGATCTCAGTTGGCTCTCCTCCATAACAAGACAGAGGGCCCCCACCCTTGTGCAGGCATTAAAATACCCCCAGGTAGAAATTTATGATAAAAAAAAAAAGTAGGTAAGCCTACCATTTTGATTGGGAAGCACTTCACCTGTTTTATGTACTGTTAATGCCTGGCTCCTGACACCTTGAACACTGGCCACTTCCAGTCATTTATCTGCCACAAAGTTTGAATATAGATAATCTTTCCTAACAAGTCTACGTGTTTTTCAAAGCAATATCATTCTATCATTCTCCTTTTAGGGAAAGCTAAGAGCGTCCCAGCTTACGGGTTCTCACTCTAGAGTAGATTATAGTTGCAATGCGATCTATTAACCAAGCAAATGAGAACCATCCAATAGTTAGTTAGACTCAACCTACTCTGGCCAAAGTAGTGGACTCGCCAATACAAGAATATACAAAATGCATAAGATTCAGTTTCTCTTTCTTACAAGTATTTATCTTTAATCACTATGGGACATGCTCTCTCTCCCTCTTCCAATCTCTCTCTCTCTCTCTCTCTCTCTCTCTCTCTCTCTCTCTCTCTCTCTCTGTGTGTGTGTGGGGGGGGGGGTGCTACTTTCATGTAGGTACCTGTAAAAGCCATAAACGGGTGTGAAGTCCCCTGGAGCTGCAGTTGTAAGTGGTTGTGAGCTGTTGAATCAGGAGCTGAGAACTGAACTCAGGTCCTCTGGGAAAACAGGAAGTGTTTTAATCTGCAGAGTCAACTGTCCAACCTCATGATCCAGTTTTGAAAACACAGTAAACGACTCCCTGGTTTAAGTACAGTAATAGAATAGCGCTACTGCCTTAGGCTATGTTACTACCATCACAATTTGATTTGTAATTCTGGAACATTTTACTGTTTAGACTTGTCAGGAGTGTTTTCCCACATGTTAAATGAACACTGTTTACCTTAGATCAAGTCCTTATATTGCTGGCTTTGCTACCAGTGTAAATACATACTGTACCTCATATATTTGCCTGGCTCTGGCAGCAGGTCACTATATAGAGAAACTTCTAGCTTCAGCCTTATGGGACTTGCATAGCATCCTTCTCTGTGACTGTGTGTGAACATGAATTAATATATCCTTCAGCTTACATAGCTAAAATAGGCTTGTCCACAAACACCAAAAGGAGAGCAAAGTAGACTAAGCCACACTGCAATGGAATTCCTGTTTTAAAAAAATGATCATTTTCTTTTCATGTGTTTTTAAATAACTAGACACATTGTTTTATTACATGATTTTCCATCTTTTTAACTAATGCCATTTGAAATTTCACATAAAGAATATTTATTATTTTAGTTATATCAAAATTAGCACCTGAACCGTGAACTTATAAGAGCCCCACTCCCACCCCCCACAAACTGTTGTGGCCAGTTATTAGTGACTGACTGTCTGAAACTCCATATTCACTTGGTTTTGTATTTTTTTTTCTGTCTCTGTTTTCCAGACACTGCAAATGGATATAAACAAGCTGAACATAACCTTGCTTCGGATTTTCCGCCAAGGTGTAGCTGCAGCCCTGGGACTCTTACCTCAGCAAGTGCACATCAACCGTCTCATTGTAAGATCACACCTTTCATAATCCCAGAATTCAAGCCACGTTTCCATTATCAAAGGCTCCATGCTACCATTCTATGACTGATAATCCAAATCTACCACAGTAACTATTTTTGGAAACAACATTTTATTGAAACAAGCCACATTCTCTCGTTCACATGTTGTGTGTGGCTGATTTTATGCTTACAATGGCAAAACTAAGTTGTTAGAGCAAACAGATTGGCCCATAAAGCCCAAGGAATTTACCGTCTGGCCCCTTACAGAAAATGTTTTATTAACCTTGTCATAATTCAATATTAGCCTCCCCTATAAATATGAAAAAGGGCCAGATCACTTTCTCCAGCATCCTGGCATAACTCCCAAAATATTGTCCAGGACAGTGGAACCTTCTCTATCAGATTTCTGGACACCGTTTACTGAAGCTCTTTTAAGCTTATCAATAGAATGGACGTTGAATGCACAAAACAAAAAAAAATGTGTATGAATAAAAAAGAGTTAGTCCTTACCCCTCATAGCTCATGGAATGCCAAGAAAAAAACTTAAGGTTGGCATCTGAGGTGGGAATGAGGAGAACCTAAGAGATCGAGGAATCTGCTGTGTAGGAACTCCTGACCTATCACCTAGTCACCTGAATTCATTCTCAGTGTCTGGGAACCTGGAGGTCATGAGCTTCATGCTCTCATTAACACTGAAGATTGCTATAAGCCATGTGGATAAAATGGACAATTTAAATCAGACTACTTTTCTTTTAAATCTTTCAAGACAGGGTTTCTCTGTATAGCCCTGGCTGTCTTGGAACTCACTCTGTAGACCAGGGTGGCTTCGAAGTCAAATTCTGGGATTAAGGCATGTATTACCCTGCCCGGCATAAGTTTTATTTATTTATTTTTTTAAAAAGGTATTTGTCTAATGCTCACAGGACAGAAACGTTGAGTGGCAGCTGTACAGATGGCTCCCCAGTTTCAGAGCACTTACTGCTCTTTACAGGAGAGCTGAGTTTGGTTCCCAGCACCCTCGTGATAGTCACAACTGCCTGGATCCAGTTCTAGAGGATGCAGTGTCATCTTCTGACCTCCACAGGCTCCAACACATGGGGTTCATATAAGTGCATACACAACACACATGTATGCATGCATATCAGCACACATATGTGCACACACAGACATATATTAAATATTTAATATGTAGAAACTACTTAAATAAAAATAAATAAAATAATTAAATAATTAATATATAAAATGCTAACTCACTTGACTTTAAAATATGTCTGTAAGCATAATTATCCAGGAAGCATCTGAGAAATATATGTTAAGTTGGTACACAGCTCTAATTCTAGCATTTAGGAGGAAGCTGAGGCAGGAGGATGCAGAGATCTGGGCCAGCCTACGTTACATCTAGATGTCGGCTCTGAAATCAATCATAGCAATATACCTAGGAGAAACGAATACACATCACTCCCTAAAATGACTTTGAAGATTCTAGGAACCTGACTTTCATGTTTGTGAAGAACAGGTGAAAATTTTGCCCAACTTTTTAAAGCTGTCTTCATCTTACCCAAATGGTGTGCTCTCCCTAGGAAAAGAAGAGCCAGGTTGAGTTGTTCGTGTCTCCCGTAAACCGGAAACCAGGGGATCCACAGGCACTGCAGGCTGAGGAAGTACTTCGTTCCCTTAACGTGGATGTTTTGCGTCAGAGTTTACCACAGTTTGGAATCACAGACATCTCCCCTGAGGTATGTCGTTGTATGGATGTTAAATGTTGTTGCATTAAAAAAAAAAATTCAAAGTCAGCACCATATGCTAATCCAAACAGCGAGGCTTTGAAACAGAAGCCCTAAAAATATCAATCTCCCTAAAGGTCAGAATCCAGTCCACTTCAGCTTGGGTGCTTTCCCTAAGAAAATTCACTTTTCCGTGTTAAAGTTTCACTATTTGACACTTGATTCTTGAAACCATTATGACCCTGTGATTCTTTTTTCAGTAAACTGTCTACAAGAAAGAAGAGTTAGATAGATAGGTCAGTCACTTGAAACTGAGTTGCCAAGAAAAGAAAAACTCCACTCTGTTTTTTTTCCCATATCACCTTCATTGTCAAAATAATCACAGAATAGCCATTTCCACATAATTTGGAATTGTGTGGAACAGGCCTTTTCCTATGTGTGAGAAGACCAGATACTTTCTTTGACCCTTAAAGACTGTATCTACACCATCTCATCCATGTTTCCTACACAGTGAATAAACCTCTCTGTTTCTCCTATCAAACTTAAATTCAGCAGAATCACCAGGATCCTAAATAGATGTCCTTCTGCTCACAAATTCATGGAATTTGGCTCTGAGGGAAAACAGGTATAAACAGAAAACAGGGTACACAGAAATTAAGCAACTGCCTCAAAGTGACTCAAGGGTGAGGTATAAACTATCACATGTGTGTGTTAGGCTCTAGGTTCAATGCCCAGTACAGGAAGAAAAAGGGGGGGGGAGGAGGAAGAAGGGGAAGGGAAAAAAAGAGGGAGGGACGGAGGGAGGGAGGGAGGGAGGGAGGGAGGGAGGGAGGGAGGGAGGGAAGAAGAGAAGAAAGAAAGGAAAGAGAAAGGGAGGGAGGGAAGGAAATAGGGAGAGGAAACAAAGATACAGAGAAAGAGGCAGAGACAGAGGGAGTATAACTGTCTGGATGGGCACAGTGGCAACATCCCTGAAGTACCAGATACTAGCACTCAGGAGGCAGAGGCTGGAGAGTCATGATTTCAAAGTCTGGTCCACCTACATAGAGAGTTCCAGGCAAGCCTGGGCTACTACTTCCAAATGAAACAAAACAAATCCTTATTCGCTGCCTGTTTTATCCCTCTTCCCTGAGTTACTTTGCCCTTCATTTTAGTAAATCCATGGTCTTGTATTAAAATTGTTAGCGCTCAGCCTTTTGAATCTTGCTCAGACCATTTTGCTCAGTGAGGATTTTTCTCTTCCCATTGTGTTAACCTCACTTCCTTCATATTCAAAAACGGAGCCAGCCCCTCTCTAATTGACTTGACATCAATTGACTTTTTTTAAAAATGTGAAATTCATCAGCTTTTGTTTATACCAAACAAATGTGATTTCGACCTAGATGAATTGAGAATATGCAGTCTTTTGATGCCCTCAGAAGCTTGGGTCCAGGACACCAACACACACCAAAATAGCCAGATGCTCAGATTTCCTATATAAAGCTATATCTGCATCTACATAAGCTCTAGGAACACAATCCCATATGCTTACATTATTTACAATACACAATATTGATGTAATTAAGATGTGAAGAGTTGTTAAAAAATATTGTTTTAGGGGATAGTGGTGAGAAAATGTATAGGTGAATTGAAGATGAATCTTCTGCACTAATATTTTCTATCCACAGTTGGCTGAATTCCCAGATGCAGAAGCCGTAGCTAGGAGGACAAACTATCTGTCACTCCTGAACCAAGACAGTCACCCTCTACTCACGGCTTTTGGTTTTGTTCCCTGTCCTGCCCCTCTCCTTCCTGCACAAAACCTGTTTCTTTCTTTTGCTATCAGGATAACGCTCTTCGATATAAACCTAATTTTATGATTCTTTGGTTTCAACGTACAACAGAATGCAATCCATATTTCTTAATGTTGTCCATGGTCCTCCAGGTGCTGGGCTTTTAACTGCTGAGTGGCTGCTTCCTTATTTATGTTAGCGCGATTCTAAACTTGTGTCCTGATATTTTTATTGAAAATTACTCATAATACAAAGAAAAACACCAAATAGAGAATTACCTTTGTTCATTATCTGTTTCCAACCCAAGTTTCTTGAGGGAAAGAGACCTTTTGTTTCTTTTCTGGGGTGAAGAGTCTTTAAGACAGGATCTTACTCTGGAACTAACATCCTGAGATTTATGAAACTGAAACATCAAGTTCCCACATTAACACAGAACAAATTATTTAGGTTTTTATCGTTGTTCATGAACAAATTACTTGAGTTTCATAACTACTATATTTCAAAGGAGAAAGTTATCTTCTTTAAATAGCAGACACTGAATTGGCTGATTCCTGAGGGGGAAACAAATGATACAAAAAGAAGAAAAATCATACAATATAAAATGTGACCCATAATTTCTGAGTTGGATGGTTTATCCTTCAAAACTTGCAACATTAACCAGCAGGCAAGTGTGAAGGGTTCCAGGCCTTGCATGCATTGCTGAGGGCATATACACCATTTGGTGTTAACATACCTTAGATCACGCGGATCAAGGGCTTGCACTGTGCCTACTGGCAAAACCGTACTGTTGTGAGATGAATCACATTAATTTGTAGCCGTCAAATGAAACGGACCATTTATATAACATTTCCGTTTCAATTTCTGCACTCCATCTTTCCCTATGAGCTGTGCCTCTCGAGCTCCCTGTTATCTCCTTCATCTTCCCTGATATAAGGAGCTAGAAAGAAAATGGAGAGAGAGACAGAGACAGAGAGAGAGACAGAGAGAGAGAGAGAGAGACAGAGACAGAGAGAGACAGAGAGAGAGAGAGACAGAGAGAAGGGCTGGAAGAGATGGTAGAGGGAAGGGCAGAACCAACTTTATGGCATCAAGAGAGGCCATCGTCATACAGAAAGGAAACCTCTTGATTTTTAAATAGTAAAACACACCAGCTGCTTTCACCACACCTACGTGTCAGGGCAGAACAGCACAGCTATGAAATAAGTCATAAAGATGGTACAGTGGCATTAACTTGACCTGGTCTGGGAGTCTGTGACTTATTGAACCTGCAGCCCCTGACAAAAATCTAAAAGCCACTGGGTTAACCCTATGCAAAGGTGAGATTGGCCATTACCGTGCATTGCAGTCTTCTGATGTGTAGTTCTCTTGAAGACCGCAAACTTTTCCTTTATTACCCTGCCCTTATCAGGCCATTTAGATCTCTGAGCCGATACAGCAGCTCTCAGCAGGAGCGGCGTGACTCAGAAGGAAATCTATTTACCAGGAACGTTCAGTGACTAAGTTCTAGTTCAAAACAAGAGCTTTTTTGGCTGGGGCTGGGGTGGGGTATGGGAGGGTGAGGCATGATTCTGCGGCCATCATTGCTTCACTTAAAAAGAAAAATCAAAACAGGTCTGCCTTCCACAGAAGGAGACGTGTTTATGCTCTTGAGAACCATAGAACTAGAAAAGGAAAATGGATCCAACCACAATGTCTCCTTCCAACCTCTTCTTTAAATTTTACACGAGTTTAAGCTCAGATCCTTATACTTAAATTTGACAAATGTGCGCTGCCTGTGTGAAGGTTTAACTAGTTTGCTTTTAAAGCAAACAATGAATGCCATTTGCTTGCCTGGAAAAAAAAAAGAAAGCCTTCAATTCTATTCCAGGTTCCTACAATAGTTTTCTTTTCTATTAGCTTCTAGCTGTGTTTACAGAGAAACTAGAGCAGAAAAGAAGAAAAAAAAATGGCCTAGCTGTTTTCAAAGAAGTGAAAAATATTTGTCAAAGGGACCTAGTATTTCCTGCAATGTTCCCTTACTAATCACCTCGCCAACTGAGTTCTAACAGATTCTCTATCGTTCAAAGTATGTACATAAATTATTTCCTTTATCTATGCATCTGTCTAGAAGAGGCAAAAGGTAGTCGCACATAAATAAGCCTCTCTCCAAATGATCTGCATCATCATAATTGAACTCCAGGTTTCTGACTCATCTTTGATTGATTGCAGAGATTACGATTTCCATAAAGCAGTTTTCAAGGTTAATATTTCTTATCTCACCTGAAAATGCTAGGTACACTTTTTAAACTCAGAAATAAAAATAGCTAGAAATGGTCTCAAAATATAAACACCTAGAATATAGGTTTAATTTGTGGCTTGCTTAGTCTTCGGGGCTAATTAATCATCACGGATATAGACAAGTGCTCTCCCTGAGGACTGTAAAGCGGTCTTGGGAGTGAGTGGAAACAGTTTGCTGGACACAAACTTTGTTTTTACTACTCAGAAACTCCTAGGTTGTTTTCAAGTTGACGTTTCTTTGCCTATAAATCTACAATATCATCAACTTATAAAATACTCCTATAGCTAGGCATCATGGCCCATGCCTATGATCCCAGCACCTGAGAGGCTGAGGCAAGAGCATTAATTGCCTTGAGTTCCGGGCCAGCCTGGGCTACAGAAGGAGAGGATCTGTCTAAAACAGAAAATAATAAAGTTTTAAAGCATCCATCCTGTTCTGTCCTGAAGGATGAGTAACAGTGAACCAACAAGGAGTCACATCTTATGTATACGTCTTGTCCAGCTCCACTCCCAGAGCAGGGAGCAAACTCAGTAAAAAAAAAAAAAAAATTATATCCTATTTATGTTTTTACCGTTTATTACTAAATAATTCTGTCCCTGTGGGTGTTCCCTGTCACTTCAAATAAAATATAATAATATCCTGGCAATTTCTACGTGCAATGCTGCGTTGGTTTTTGACAAAGGGAGTTTTGTTTAGAGGGGAAAACGGTCTGATAAAAGGAAAAAGAAAACTGAACAGGAGTGGTCCCAAACTCGAGGCTTGTTTATCGAACCATCACGAGCTTTTTGTTCGTACCTGTTTCACTTCTCTTTAAAAGTAAGGAGCAGCGCTGTAACACAGTGTGGACGTGGGAGGGGACTCAAGAGTACCAGAGTACGGAGAGCTTTGAAAACAGTTCCTCCGCACAGAGAAGCATAGAGCTCCCTCACCTGTGAACCAGGTAGTTTCCAGGAGAGGCTGTGCCGGACCTGGAGGAAGGCAACCTGTCCCTCATGCCCAACCCCTCCCTTACAGGCTCTCCTGACACGGAGGATAGCTGTCCATCCGTGCCTGAGCAGTTAGGGAAGCAGCTGTGGCAGCCCGGGGTGGAGGTGTGTTTAACTACACCGAGTGGAATTGAGCTAAAAACTCTGTTGACAGTCTGATAAGAGCTCCAGTTTCCCCAAGCTCTCCTTTAACACCGGGCTTTCTGTTTTGCTTTCAAAAGAAAAATGTTTTACAAGGGCAGCATGAAGCGGACAAGATCTGGAGCAAAGAAGGATTTTACGCTGTCGTCATCTTCCTCAGCATCTTTATCATCGTAGTAACCTGTTTGATGGTAAGTTTGCTTCTTTGTCTATCTTATCCTTCGTGGAGCCCACATCTTGGCAATGTTAGGTATTTTGCCACTTGAATGGATGTTGAAAAGACTACGGAGCAGAAGCCAGGCTGTAATCCGGTTAGGCTGGGACCGTTTTGTGGCAGCAGACGATTGATTGCTAAATGATGTGACGTGAGGAAGTGTAGATGCTGTGCTGCGGCAGAATGAGGATGCAACTGCACTGAAGTGTTTAGGATCTAGACCAACCCCTGTGTGAAGATTTAGAAGGTGATTTACTGGGGTCACTGTAACCCTTAACATCACTGAAGTCTCAAGTGCACACTTTGGGGCTGACTTCATTTCTCCTCTTATGTCATCTTTATGGGACACAGGGGAATTTTTTTTTTCGAAGAAATACGTCTTTGAGGCAAGCTTTCTCCCCAAGGAATGGTTTGTTTCCTTATTTTAAACAGCCTTGAAGGTATCCTAAGAAATATCAGGCATTAGATTATAACCATTCACTGCTATTTCATTCATTTTCCAGTTGAATGAATAATATATAAGGATAAAAGACGCTCCAGGTCGTGACACGTGACCAACAAAGCATAGTCCTGATTTTAAAACGTAGAATCCAAAATAAGCCCAACCCACTAAATTAAGCCAGGCTTTGTATTGAACAAGTTAATAATTAACTTTCAAGTGGAATGAGGGGTTTTTGTTGTTGTTGTTGTCATTGTTATTGTTATTGTTATTATTTTAAAAATCTGTGATGTAGTTTGGAGTTTACAAATGGGTTTAATAGCTTTTCCTGTGTATTATGTTAACTTAATTTGCATATTTTAAGAAATGCTTCATTTTATTTTACATATTCCCCCCCCCCCCAAAAAAAAAGACACAATGCCGAAGACTCTGTCTACAGTCAACAATGTTGCCAAGTGCTTTGCTGGTTCGTTTTACATGGGTGTTCTTCCTTCTGGAAACAATGCCAGAGAGATTGAGACTGGGTCTTGGAGGTCAGCTGATCTGAATTTGGGGGACGCCAACAAGGTCACAAATAGAGTGAAGACAGTCACATGTCCAAGATCTCAAGATATAAAAAATAGCAAGACATCCTAAAATTTGCATCATAATGGATTCAAAGGTATCTCCTTTGGATCAGAAACTGAGCTTCTAAAAACTGTGACCCAATAAACAAGACCGTAGTTTAAGAACTAAGTTTAAACGAGATTTTATATCTTAAGTGGTAGATATTAAAGAAAATAACTTTAATGAAAAGGACTTTAAGTTTCATGGAAACTGTTCAGGAGATGTCTGACTACTTTTTTTTTTAAGGGTGTAGTTTCTTCTCGTAGCTGAGTGCACTTTAAGATATGTGATCCTTCAGCACAGAAAAATCTCAAGTTCTGTTCTCTGTCTTGTTAGTCCTAATTAGGATTTATTCTCTTGCACAGATTAAAGGGATTGAAAGGACTGGGAATCTAGCTCAACAGAAGGCTTGCTTAGAGCTTGTCACTCCCCGTGTTCAATCCCCATCACAACAAGGAGAAAAAGAGGAACTCTAGAACAGGAAGAGAAAAAGAGCAGAAAATGATACCAACAGATTGTTTGGATGATTAGTGAGTAAGATGCAGAAGACAGAGGCAAGCATGAAAGGGAAGTGTGAAATGCCAGATCATAGGCAGGCTTTGGGTATTAAAGGGCAGAAAAAGAACAGGGTTTGCTATTGACGGGTAAGATATGTTTCCAGCTCAGTGATTGTAACTGAAATATGATGTCCAGATATCCCACAGACTGGGTACAACCATGCACTGGTCTCAGACTAAAGGACCTATAATGAGTGGTCACACCCTCAGCATCTTGGGACCAAGGCCAACTCCTCTTTTACTATTAGCAAAGCATCAGTGTAAACCTCACCAGCCTGAAAGAAGACTGTTCCAATGTTACTAGAACTAATCAAGAAAGGGATGTTTTAAAAGTATGCATGGTGCTGTCAGGTCTGTGGTGGATCCATCCAGTAAGTCAAGCAGCATATGCTTGCAGAGGTTCCAGTGTGGGGATCAGAGGACACGGTGCATAAAGTTCCTGTTCTCTGAGGCGTTAATGATGGAGAGAAATACAAAGATTAAGTTGCTTTAAATATCAAATGATGGGCACACTGTATGAGCTCATTGATAGGACATCCTGAGAAACACAAAATGATATCGGAAGGGTCCATGGCTGTCAGGTCATGGTGGACAGAGGGAGTATTGTGTGGAGAATATAGATTTTAGGGCAATGAACTTCTGCATTCTGATGACATCATGGCATTATGAATCCATCAAGTGTGTAAAACGTTAATCACTAAGGGTGATCTCATCTATACTGTGGCAGAGTCAATAATGTCAACACTACTTCTTCCTCTATCACAAACGTACTAACCCAAAGCAAGCTATTTATGAAACAGACACAGATAGGAACTCTGTACCTTCCACAAACATAAACATCAACAGTCATATCATACCTTTGTTCAGTATTAAATTGTAATCGGGACTACAAAGAAGATAGCGTAGGAATGATTGATAAGGCAGGACAGTCAGACATCTGATAGAGACAAACACTCGTGGGACGTGTGTGTCGGACAGAGAAGACAGAAGAATGGTGTTGGGGGTGAAGCAGGTTTAGACTGTCAGGGTCGAGGGGAAAATGGAAACAGTCTCCATGCAGGTGGTGGGCGTGTGTTTAGAAGGTCAGTCTCTGATTAAGCACGTGGTTGGGATAGAAGGCAGTGGGAAACATGAGGACCAGTAGCCCCTGTCAGGGTCCTTGTGACAAGGATGACGACAGTAAACTGGGATGGGGAGGAGTGGAGATGACAGAGCACTGTATGATGTACAAGGAATGGGACACATAGGGTACGGATGACCAGGGGAAAGAAGGATACTTAATGCCCTCTATGTCATCTGGATTGCTTACTAAGCCCTGGTGTTCTCTTTCTAGGGAAGAAACATGTTAAGGGTTGGGGAATAAAGATGAAAACAAGAATGCCTGCCTTGTGTGCAAGTGATGATTACGAGTAAATGACAGAAATAGGTTGATTGATTTCAAACACTACCTTAAATTTTACTGGGGGGGGGGTCACTTAAAGAGGAGCAGAGGAACCGACAGTGTGTAGGAAGGATTGATATTCACGGAGAACTAATATTCTCTAACAGGATTAAGGGGAAGCTAAATTTATCTGATATGATTTGCCACGGCTCACGTTGAGAGACCCATCAAATATGACTCTCCAAGATCAGCACATCTTCCTGAATTCAGACGCTTCTGTTAATTATCTTAAATTGATTTTTTTGGCAGGGATCTCTTAGTGTTAGTTACACAGGATATACTTTGTGCTGAAATTGACTGAGACACACTTTCTAGCTCTCAAATGCACAATGCAACTCTTTCCTGCACTTCTGTTGGCTCCGTGGCGTAGAGAATACTATAATTCAGAATTATCCTTATGGCATTAATTATATTTATGGAGTGTCAAGTGGCACTATTTTTGTCCAGCCTGCTCATAGTGCATTGAAATAAAAAAATTAGGCGATTTTATAATTATGGCATTATATAGGTAAATTGTTGTCACGAGGTTGAAAGGTCACTTCTGCTACACAACACTAGAATAAAACTTGGCAAGGTTTTTTTTTTTTTAAATATGGCATATTGTTTAGTTCCCTTAAAATACAAAAAGGGGAATATTTATTGCCAGACATTAAATTAGACAAGCATGACATTTTCAAATGTGTGACTTATTTAGTACTTCTCAAACACGAACGCAGAGTGGGTGGACTGCTGGCACATAGACAAATAGAATTTTCCAAGAAAAAGTGTGTGGGCAACTTTGACTCCATTCAGTCTGGTTTTTATATCTTCACTGAGAAGAATTAGTTCTTGAACTTGAGTGCATAACAGAAAGTACACCATTTATCATCTAAGTTAGACCTTCCCATGTACTTACAGGTTTATTAAAAGGTGTAAAGATATTCATACAATGTATGCAGACACACCTAGTGGCCAGATTGCCTCTAGAAAGTAATTTAAGAGATCACAAACAGTTGCTGGCATGTAAACGTGCTGGCGTGGTAAACCCACAGAAGAGTCATCCGGGCATGAAGTAAAAGGATTCTCCAGTCACACTCTGGTACCTAAAGTAGGAAATACTCTGTCGGACAATTAGGCTCTGAACCTCACGCAGTAAGTGCATTCCAAAAGTAAAACATAAAAAGCTATGTTTTTCCTAACCTGTTACATATCATCTCTATGGATAAGGGAGATAAACCCAGATAGATAGCTGATATGATTGATTACGACGCCATCACGGAAGCACTCTGGTAACTCAAATTATGAATTAAGTACCCTATAACCCCTATACTCAGAGTGGTAAAATAATAATAATAATAATAATAATAACCCATTTCTCCTGGATATTGAATACTTGCTAGTCCTAGATTTACTGCAGGACACAAAATAATGCTTTAAGTCTCTGTCTTTACTGATGAGCCAACCAGAATTCAGAAGAGATAAGCAACTTGACCCATAGCTAACAGTAGTCGGGGACATGTGGGAGGAAGGGAAGGACAGGAGGGATTGGAATTCAAAGGCACTTGCACCTGGGTCGGAGGTCTAAGCTGACTACCATGGCTCTGCTTGATTCCATAAAGGAGTCAAGCATGGTTTCCTTTATTCCTCTCAGTCATTCTGTGAACTTCTCTTCGAGCAGATAGGTCTAGGAACACATGCCTGTGTTTATCAGACAGACTCCACCCAGGAAAGCTGATAAGCATTTACTCCATACCTGTGTGCAAAGGGCACGCCCATTTGTACCTTAGTACCTTGTACTGAACGTGGTTTTACACATCAGTCTCCTGGAAACCTCCAAACTCCTTGGAACAGAGACATGTTCCACACCTGCACCGCCAGTTCCATTTCCAGGATATATTAAGAATGTTCATGACATTAAAAGAGTAAACTCTTTCAGAACTTACTATAAAACACCGTATAGAATGCCATCCATTAGGGCCACTGTTTTTAAATTAGAATACCCCCTCATTCCAAACACACTGTTTTCTGTTACCAGAGAGACTTTTAAAAATGAAAATTATAACTGCAAAATGTTTCAAGGGGCTTTGCTCAGCTTCCTCTCGTTTCTGCATTCCTTGGGTCTCACTGCTGCCATTTTTATCCCTCATACTATAATTCAGTTTTCTAGCTCCTCTGACTCAATATTTCTTTCTCTTCTCCTCCCTCAAATGATCAGATTATTCTAATGCATCCCAAAGCTCCAACACAAGCTCAGACAGACAGACAGACAGACAGACAGACAGACAGACAGACAGAGAAAAGGGAAAGTCTTAGCTTGTCATTACTCTGCTAGGATTTAAGAATGATATATGCAAACATTGTATGTGTGAGAATCCAAACTGCGCAGAGAAGTCTCTGACACACGTTTCCCGAAGCTTTGGGTCAGAAAGGAGAAGGTGTGTATTTGACAGAAACCACAGTTGAATGATTACATGCCTGGAATTTAGGAGACCTGGATTCTAGACTTTATAGTCAGTTTTCTGTAAGTGATTTAACTCCTTCAGCTTCACGGTGAGACAGAGATGTTATACCAGATGAGTCTTAAGATTCCTTACTCTAGGTCTGCCCAACAGTATCAAGGGCTGACTGTTCTGATGGGGTGGGCCTGGGAGGTGGCCTTTCCTGTGTATTGCTGAGTGTTTACCAGCAACCTAGCCTGGCCCTGGCCCATTATCTTCCCCTAAAGTTTCTCTGGACATTGTCAAATACCCTCTGTAGGATAAAACTCCTACTAGGCAGTTATAAACCACTGCTTTGTGGCTAAAATCTATGAAAACTGTCTTAGTGCCAGACAGCACCTCATCTTCCCCACACCATCAGTCCAGTGTTTTGAGTATTTTAAGGGTCATATTTACATTAAGCCCTTTCCAGATTCTGATTTTCCCCCTAATTAGTGCTATAAAATCAGCTCATATGCGAGCTACACTGAGACGGGTTAAAAGCTGGAGGTGAAATAGATTATGGTTATAAAATATGTGGCAATGTTTCCCCATCAAACTGTCTGCGGCAGAGAAGGACTTTAGACCAGATCTTAATCACATTCATGTAATCATGAAGAGACATGTCGCTGGGCAGTGGTGGCACACGCCTTTAATCCCAGCACTTGGGAGGTGGATTTCTGAGTTCAAGGCTAGCCTGGTCTACAGAGTTCCAGGACAGACATGGCTATACAGAGAAATCCTATCTTGAAAAACAAACAAACAAACAAACAAAAAAGAAGTGACATGTCAAGAATAATTGGGAGCGACTGTACCTGGCACTTGATTCACAGGAGAATATGTCTCCAATATGAAAACATGAGCAAGTAAGCAAATATCCAAACATACATGTTACATTCCTATGTGGGGAACTTAAACTATAAAATGTAGACATCACTCCTTGTGTGAAGTGGATCCTATATGGATGCCTTTATTTCTTCATTCGGAAAATGCCTTATTTGCAACTTCAAAATAATATCCCACTTCAAATAATATTGGCTCGTCTTTCAGTCGTTCTGTGTTTAGCTTGACACGGTAAGGTTCCCATGTATACGCCTTCCAGTTGGTGTTGTCACACTGTGGCTTTTGTTTCTGCAGAATGGTGGCAAAATATATAGAGAAACTGCAAATGGGCAGAAAGTTAAAGGTATTAGGCAGTACACACATGATAAAGGCACTCCTCTGTGGCATTTTTTTTAATTCTATAGCTCCAAGAAAGCACAGTACACTTATCTGAAAGTAATCAGTGTAAAGGAAAGAGGCTCGACTCTAATCATTGACAGCTGTCCTCCCCTTGAGCAGCAATGTTTGCTGTGGAAATGCCGCACTGATGTGGGTGTGCTTGTTTGTCTGCTTGGATTTTGAGACTGTATAACCCAAGCTGGCCTGAATCCTACCGTATCCGCCTCCCACGTGCTAAGACCACGAGCACGTAACATTGTTCTGGAAAAAACAAATCTAAGATTTCATTTTTCCCTTGCTAAGGATTATAGTTTCCAGGTTGTGAGAAAATGAACATTAAAAAGGGATTTGTTTTCATTTCTCGGCAGCTCAGTGTATGGTGTCTCCTTCCAGTTGTACATAGTTTTCTTTCTCTTTAAGGAAACCACCTTTCAATCCATACAAGCATATCCTTAAAACTGACAATCTTGAAACCTTTCTCTTATTCTTGTCTAATTCTTGATTTAAAGACTGATCTCCTAGAATATATATATGTATATCCATATATATATCCATGCCTGCTTTGAGTTAATATGCACTGCGGTGCATGCAGGATCTCACTGAGGCCAGAAGGGGGCGACAGATTCCATGGAGCTGGAGTTGTAGGCAATTGTTAGTCACCATATTAGTGCTGGGAATGAAACCCAGGTCCTCTGTAAGAGCAAGAGGCTCTAACCATTGAGTCATTGCCCCAGCCAGTTTTGTCTATTTCTTTTGCTCACCATACAAGCAGCCTCTAATTCTGTCCTGTGTACCACTAAGGATGCTATCTGCACTGTTAATTCCCAACACCCATGTGGTGGTTCAGAGCCATCTGTAACTCCAGTTCCAGGAAATCCAGCACACTTCTCTGGCCTCCTCAGGTACCAGCCATGTACACAACCGTGTGTATACAGACACACATTGAGGCAAAACACCAACACCCTAAAACACAGAAAGATAGTTTTATCTTTGTCTTTGATAGATGCCCTACATTGCTGCTTTGCCTACTATTAAACAGATTCTCAAGTTGATATATGACTAACAACTTGTTTACCAAGATAAGAGTGGGTTGCTAATCGAGTAACTATTTCTTTATTAATATTTTATGTCTTGCTTTCGTGCTATAAATGGATGCAGTTCTCTATCTCTGTAAAGATCGTAGGCCCATGTTTTATAGCTCTCCCTCCCAAATGCCTCCCTTTTCAAGAAACTCCTATGATCAAACTGTCATCCGGCATCTTTATAGAATGATCGCTAAATTTCATTTTGGATCTATCCTCGAGGAACATATTCATGTGCACAAACTTTGAAGATGTATGTCCAACCCAACTGAAAATACCAGTCAAAGGAAACTGGTCTCTGCACCGTCCCACCTCCAGCCTGTGTCTGCACTGAATGTAGTTGATGCTCTACTAGGTGATGACTGATTATTTTTGGCTTGACCTTATTTATGTACCCAACATATCCTTTGCAGGATATCCCAATACCATAAACCCCAAAAACTTATATTAGAGGCTGGGCCTACTTTATCACTAATGTATATTTTGTTGTGTCTTCTAAGGTAGGAGAGAGATCATATTCTCTGTGTTGTCTAAGACACACAAATCTCACAGAAGCCCTTATGTCTCTTTTTGTAGATTATTTACAGGTTAAAAGAAAGGCTTCAACTTTCCTTAAGACAAGATAAAGAGAAAAACCAGGAGATCCACCTATCACCCCTTGCACTCCAGCAAGCACAATCAGAGGCCAAGACGACCCACAGCATGGTCCAGCCTGATCAGGCGCCAAAGGTGCTGAATGTGGTTGTGGACCCTCAAGGCCAATGCACTCCTGAGATTCGAAACACCACCTCCACCTCTGTCTGCCCTTCTCCCTTCAGAATGAAGCCCATAGGACTCCAGGAGCGGTAAGACCCTTGACTGAGATTGCATTGAAATGCTGTTTTTGTTTTGCTTTGTTTCTGAAAAGTTTCCTTCAGCTAAAAAGGGTGCAGCTAGGACCTACTGACCATGGAGTAGAATCACTCACCATGAGACAGGCCCCAGGAAGTAGGTTTCTCGTCACGAAACTGAGTCTCAATGTGCTTGGGGACATCTTTTTCTAGCAGCTTCTATAGACTCAAAGTCCATCTGCATCTTTGGGGTGGATTCTACCACCAGTTGCTATCAAGAGCCACTAACCAGACATAGAGTTATCTCATTTAATTATGTTCAAACATGGTACAAGAGTTGCTAATAAATGCAGGTGTTTCCTTCAGATTCCCAAGCTGTTTGATGTCATATAGGAGAGACCTGTGCCACAAATTAACTCATCCAAAGTTTCCTTTCTGTTTCCTTTAACCACAACAAGAATTACAAATTAAGGTCTATATTTTTGTTACCCTTATCTCTCTTTCATACAAACTTATCCCTGTGATTCAGTTCCATTTAAAGCAAGTCCCATGGGGAGCAGGGGGAACTAGATTATGCAAAGTACATAATGAAGGGTTGTTTTTTTTTTCTTCCCCCAAATATTAATTAAACTTTTCCCATAGTTCTCTTAAATAATTCTGTTATTTTCTGGTGATATGTGGAATTGATCGTAGTGCCCCATGCATGTTACAGAAGTGATCTGTCAATGAGCTGTATTTCAGCCCACCCTTGACAAATTTTATTTGTATTTTAAACATAGTTAGGTTGTATCCAGCATTGCACACCAGGAGGTGTGAGAACACAGAAAACTTCAAAGGAAACATACTTCCGCTCCCAGGTCTCCATTTTGTTGTCTTTGGGTTTCCATTCATACCGTGTTCATTTTAACTGTCTTTCTAGTGACTTATTACCATGTCCTATGGAAACAGTCATATTTTACACACACACACACACACACACACACACACACACACACACACCCTTCAGAGAAGTACGGCTTAGAGCTTTCAATACTCCAAAATACAAACTGCATCATTCAAGTCTTTGAACTTTAGCCAGATGTGATGGCTCACACCCATAATCCCAGCTCTCAAGGGCCTGCAACAAGAGGATTACCATAAGTTTGGAGGCTATATAGTAAGTTCCAGGCCAGCCTAAACTACTGTATAAGACTCTGTCTCAAAAAGAAAAGATCTAAAATTCTCTTAATGTACTGTGAATGATATGACAGGAGAGGAATTTGTTGTGATTTGCTATAAAGACTCTTGGTAAACAAACCATCGATGTCACTCCAGAGGGAAACAGAGAACAGACAAATCACTCCTCCTGTCTCTTTTCCCCCAAAATGCCTTCCTGACAGTTCTACCCCAGCCCCCAAGTGACATTCTCACACTTGGATATAGCTCAATGGCCTTTCTCAAATTTGGTCTGGAAATCAAGGTGGGGCAGACCTTTCTTCATGATAGTAGCATGGGGACTGGAGACCTGGGATATAGACGCACAAACTCATTGTTCATCTGACCTTCACTTTCTTCTAAACTGGGAAAGGGTGAGCTGGATTCTCAGCTTCTTTTCAGTCTCCAGTCTCCGACACTTCAAAGAGAAGCTTTGAGGCAGAGATCTGGGTATCAGGGATGATCTGGGAGCAGGGCAGGAAGAAAGGTCAGCCTGGATGTAGAGTGAGGGGAAGGTGCACTGAAGGAGATGCAGAGATAGTGATGAATGGGTTTTTCTAAACAGGCTAATTTTAATTAGTACCGTGCACTTCTAATTCTACGCAAGGCCAGCGAACCATCATCCAGAGAAAAGCTGTAGCATTCTGTCCTTGTGGACCACCTCTTAGCATGTTTAGATTCCAGGGGACATAAGGTTAAAGATCCACGTATTCATTTAATTGGAATACACATTGAAAAGAAAGGATAATCAAGTGGTGTCTTATAAATATATTTGTGGTCTACATGGAAATGCTATTAGAAAAAGCTAGAACCTTATCCATATTAAACAGCTTCCATGTCTCCTGGTCTATCTCTACAACTGTCCCAGCATCCCCTACTCCCAATGCCTTCCCCTCTCGATGCAGGAGAAATCTATTCTCTCCACAAGTCTCCCAGTCCTTCCTAACCTAGGACCATACTTCATCGATATTTGCTCTCTGTTCACCCTAAAAGTTAGTTTTCTTCTATATCAAAGAACTTCTGTTCCCTTAGGTCATTGGCCCTCTGACTCTGGTCTTTGCTTCCTTCTCCTAAAGAAACAGAGTTTCTTCCCTATCAGTTTTCCATGTTCCGTCCTCTTTGTCTCTCATATTCTGATAAGTTAATGTCTGATGGTCTAACTACCCAATGCAAAACACATGCTTCATGTTTCTTCCTGTCTAGCGTGACGGGCTGCCCATTCCTTAGCATCTCTCCTATGGTCTACTAGACAGTTTGTGCTGACTCTTGAGTGACCACTTTATTGAAGCCCTCCTCAGAGTTTCCTTCTCTACCCCTCTGCTTCCTGTCTTATCTAACCACATCCATCCCTCACGCCGACCCTTATTCTTAGAGAGATCCTGACCCATGCCCTTCTCCTGGGATATTACATAAACACAAAAGAAGATGCTCAGAAACAGAACTCACAACCTCCATCTTTGTGAACTCTGAATCCTAGGAACCTGAAAACATCCTCAACCTTCTTTCTCCTTCCCCTCTCATAGTATATGCAAACACTGAAGATCTGTCACCTCTCTCCTAGGACCCCTTTCTTTCCAACCGCATCACCGTTGAGGATTCGGAATTTCACATTCCTCTTAACCAGAGTCTGCGCTGACCCTCCAGCCTCATGCTCCGTCCTCCTCCAGTCCATTCCCAGATGTCTCAGGCAGCAGTGTTCTAAAATACATTTGAATGCCATTCTTTTTAAACTCCTCAGTATTTCCATATCTCTTTTTTTGGAAGAAACTAATAATTCCTCTTTAAGGAATATGACACCCTCTCTGGCCTACCTTTTGCCAGCCTCTGTCCAACCGTATTTCCTGCTAAGTACCCACACACATCCATCTGGCTACTGAAGTGTTTTTCCAGGCACTATACCAAACTCTTCAAAGTCCATGAAGTACTACTTGCCTAGGCTCCATCCTTCTTTCCCCATCCCTATTTGCTATTAGAAACTACAACCATCGCAGCAACAATGAATCTGTGTCTACAAATCAAGGAAGCGAGAAATAAAGTTTTCTCTCTGTAACTCATACTAAACTTTTGTTCTAAGGCCCATTCCACCTAAATGGCAGAAGTTTGATCTCTGCCCTTTCTGATTGACTCTGCCTTGGCCCCTGTTGCTTGGGGATTTCATCTAGATTTTGAAAGGACCTTCTCAATAAAAAATGTAAGAGACCCACCTGCCCTGATGCTATCCACCCAAAGTGTTATTTGATAAAATGTCCATTTCATCCCTCTACCCTCAGAAGGTCACCCATGACTGTTGCCACTTGTTCCTTCTTTCTATTCGTGCAAGTTCCTCTGTATCTAGCGATGTCTTTCTTTTGTTCCCTCTCTTGCCCTCTCTGAACTGTATCCAACACATTCTGAGGTACCATAATATTCTCACTACTGACCACTATACCGCAAGTGGGACTCTAGAAAACTTTATGCCAAGACTCCATCCCTACAGCACCTTCTCCCAGCCACTTTTTCTCACAGTTCTACCAAGGGTCAAGGTCCCTCTGCTGAAGATCTCCCACATCCCCAGGTCTCAGTCATGAAAGATAGTGCCTTGCCCATGCGTGTGCTCTCAAGTCATCCCAACAAACACTTCCCCCTCCCCTGAGTCCATGGATTCTTTCTCTGGCTTTGTGAATAAAAATCTTTACTCATGCTGATTTCATATTTCCCTTCAGCTGGCACCCACACACTCTGATGTGTTTTTCCACTAAGGACTTGACCTTTGAAACTCAAAAGACAGAGCCCATATTTCTTTGCCTTCTGCTTTCACATTTCTTCCTTAAGCAATAAAACACCAAACAGCTTGACAGCTTGAAAACAAGAACGGTCCAAAGGTGAGGAATGGCGCTTGGAAAAATGGGGAGAAAGTTCACGAACCACATCCTCTAGAGTGACTCATGGTCATTCCTCGTGATGACTCTATGCCTCAGCCATGGAGCCCAGCACCAACCCAGGAACTTCTCTTCTGTTCCCTTCTGCATTGGTCCAAGCAATCGATGTGCATAGGTTGCCTAGAGAACTCGTATGTGCTTTGTCACTCTCAGTTAGCTGACCTGCCAGAGCCAATAGACTCTGTTCTTCCGGGGGACATACATATTGTTTAATGGCCACTTTATCTCTCATATAGAGAGTGTAATCTCTGGAGAGCAGGAACTTCTAGGAATGAATGGGTTTCATGAATAATTCTCAGGTGAACTCCCAGCAGGGAAACATTTTGCTCACTGAGTCAGCCCTTCCTTCCTCTTCTGCTTCCACTCCCATCTTTCTGCCATCTCTCTCTGCCAACATGGTGGAGTGGATCCCTTTAAGAGTGATAAAATATGATACCTGTACAGCACGCTATACAGTCAAAAAAAGTTTTGTGACATTTCATCTTTAAGCCTTAAAATTTTGTGCTTATGTATTCTAAAGTTGTTTTTAGAAAGCCTCGTGTTTTCCTTTCCAGAGCTTGGTCCTAATGTCAAGTAATAACCTCTTGATTACATAAAAGCCTGGCCATAAAGCCATGAGATCATAAAGGCTGCCTTATGAATCAACTGTCTCATAAGGCTCTTGGGTCATGCTAAATAAACCTCTCATTCTTGATATCAATAATATAATTTTGTTAAAATGTAAGTAAAATAAGACACAAAGACTAAATGTACATGCTTAAATTAGTATGAAAGTATACACTGAAAATATGAAGACTGAAAATCCATACAGTTTTAGATGTAATTGTTTTATCTCTATTCTCAATTACCTCCCCCCCCCCCAATCATATTGATTCTTCCTTCTCTGCTCTCTCATCCTTCATAGACTCCTCACCCTGGGTCTGGCTTGCATTACTTCATCTTTGAACCAAATTTTCTGATTATAAAAATGCCATAAGAAATCATCTACATTATATACCACTATATATACACTATTTTATTTTATCCCCTCTGTCTAAATCTAAGTCATTCCCTCTTTTAAATCATATCGTATTCTCTTCAGGCTTATCTTTCTAAACCATCTCTTACAAATTATGAAAAAGTCCCCTAATCACCTACAAGACAAGACATCCTTGCCTGGGAGATCCTAAACTACTCTCTATTTGGAGCATGGTCATGACCCTGAGGGCATGGCCATAAGTCACTGGAGGTGTGGCCATGCATCTGAGGCATGGCCATGAGTCTGGGGGCGTGGTCATTAGTCATGGGATCAGGGGGTGGGGAGTCACAGTTTGCTACTGCCCCCCCCAAAACGCTATCTCCTCCAGTCTCTTCCCTTTCTCACCTTCTTCCACGTCCTGTGTTTCTGCTGAAGTTTGAATCTTATTTGTTGCTCCTTTTCTCTGTCCTCTGCAGTCTCCAAGCCACAGTGTAAAATTTACCTCCTCCCATAGGCCGTGTGGCCTCTCCATACCCACAGGGATGTGTAACAAGGGTGTGCTCACAAAGATACCACTGCCTAGGTGTGGTTTTTTTTTTTTTTTTTGAAGAATCATTCAGAAAAAGGGTTGATCATTGTTCTGAAGTGATGGACCCTGTCCCTTACCCAGACTGTGAGAATCTTAGCCACTCACTGTAGCTCTAGGTAGTTCCTGGGATCCCAGTACACAGCAGACACTCAGAGAGAATTACAGAGTTAATGAATTTCCCTTTGTATCTGGACACCTCATGTTTTCTAAAGAAATTTCCCTAAGAACAAATAGACTAATGATCAATGACAGAGCCAAATCTCTGATTACAGAAGTAACTCAGTGGATTAAATCCCCTGTGGTATAAGTTTCCCCATTTACAAACCAACTTCACCTTACTTCAAAGGGTATTGTAAAGGGTATTCAAAGGGTATCAATCCTTATGAGATGGTCTGATGACTTTGAGAATCAAAAGGAAATCTAAAATCACTTTTGTCTTTATCCTCTGGTTCGACTCCACACATCTGTAAGTATTGGTTGCTTATAGTTTATGAATTCATCAAGTTGGAATTTTTTCCACAACATTGATAGATTTTTACCCCTACAGGTCGAAATTATACGTATTTGTTACCTGTCAATTGAATGTTAGGCTTTTTTTTTCTTATCCTAGTCACTATATGTCTATGTCTACATAATTTATAAATGTACATTTAAAAGTTGGCCATCCAATATCAAATTATCAAACTATAAGTTTATAGTTGTTTAATAGATGTATTCACTTGCCGTGGTAAGTTGGGGGCTTAGATGAATTTCAGGACTTACTACACATGTAACTTGAGACTGTTCGTCTGTAATGAAGAGAGAAGCCAGAGCCTTGCTCTTGCAGGAGCTAACCAAGATAACAATGATCAGATAGCTAGTGCAACAAAAGGTCTAGTCAACTTTGTACTCCTTCCCCTTTTTCCAATGTCTGTCATTCCCCAGTCCTCCCCTTAAGTCTCAAGGAAATTGTATTCAGGCTGAATTCCAAGTGTCCAGAAAGCAAGGGACCCTGTGAAGACTCTAAAAGGCACATGGTTTTTACAGTGGGAAGACAATAATCATACCTATGAAAGGCCCGTGGATTGTCTCCTTGGGCTGCTGCATGACCGGAGGTTGATTTTGAGCACAGGAAATCAACAGATGAATTGGTGTGCTCGCATTATTTTTCAAATTTTTCCATCTTAGTTTTCTATGAACAGCAAAACATGAGAGATGAGAGTTAGACAACTATAGACAAGAAGCATTCTGTCTCCCAACTCACCCTCCCTATGATCAGTTAATGGGCTGGCAAACCTATGGCGTTAGCAGAGGCTTTCTTCTCTCAAACAAAAGCTGCCTCAAGGGAATAGGTACTTTGTAGCTTTTGTTTTAAGCATACTATAATGCGGTCTGTTTGATCTTCATAAGTGAAGTGCCATCTTAGGATCACATGTGTCTCAGAATTTCAACCTAGATAATCCCAGAAGAGTACTGTCAGAGCCATAAATATGTTCACAGTAACAAAAGCAATGAAAAAAAAACAATAAAATGATTCATGCTCTTCTCCCAAACTCAAGCCTAACTCCTTTGCTTAATTATATTTTCCCCCTGGAATAGTCAAATGCCCTGCCTTCTGTAACCTCCTCCCTTTGATGGACACATTTTGAAATGCTAAGATTTTTAAAAACATTTAATCCGTCTCCTGTTGATCTCTGTCCAGGAGATATGAATAAAGATCGTGGCTGAGTGAATGCCAGGGCATAAATTGTTTTAAAAACTCTAGAAATTAAAGCCTGCATTCCTTAAACAAATCCTCGCCATGAGAGCAGAATCAAGTCTTGTACTCTTCTTATCCAATGGCAGTGAAATCTCAAATCTGCTCTGAGGTCGTAGGTAGGGCTTTGTGGAAGCTTAGCTGGAGACACAGATTCTTGTCCATGTGGTTTGTGGACAGGATGCTCTACAGAGAAGCCTGGCGGGAGTGCAGAGCAGAGATGAGGACAACCTGGACCTCGTGGGGAGCCCTGGATCACCCATGTTTGCTCATGGACAGTTCTCGCCTTCAGGGAAATGAGCGTGGTACCTGTTCCCTCATACCAGTCAACCATCCACTGCAGGATGCCTAGGGACAGAACTTCCTAGTCAACTCCTGTCACTTGAGGGTAGCTCCCCAGAACTTGGCCACCAGATGCCTTTAACAGCCAGTGTCCCTGGATCTAGAAAGATGAGAACATTAGTCAAGCAGAGGTGATCTGAGGGGGACAGCAGCAGCAGCAGCAGCACCGTGTTTTATGAGGGTTGCCCCGCCAGTTCTAGCACGATTAAGTTCCTACTCCAGGTTTCTTTGATCTTTCTAGGCCATTCCCCATGTTCTGCATGGTCTCCTTAAAATAAATACTGTTTGTTCTCTCGGAGTGTATGCACCATTGAGTGCAATCTATCAGCCTGACTCACTTGTTCCACCTGACAGTATAAAGGATCCTAGCACAACACAGAACAGGCAACCACACGTAAAAGGAAAGACCCCAGGAAGACTCACAGGCTTTTCATATGCCTTATCTCAGTTCATCTTCACAGAAGAAGAAACTCACGCAGCATGTGTTGAAAAAGCATCCTCCGGGGGTTTAGTTTATTGGCAAAGTAACTGTAGTAAGTTTCTGGGCTGTTAGGGAGACAGACACAACTGAAGAACAAGCAGCCTGTCCCCCAAACAAATGCTGGACTATATCACCTTTTGAGGGAAGAATTCATACGTAATCCTATATCCTATGGAAAACAAATTTAAAAACAGTATAATGGGAAAACAGGTACACTACGTTTGCCACACTGTCATTTCCCTTCTCAGATGTCCCACTACACTTTCAGAGGACTTTTCAGATTTTAAATCAGGAAGATGAAACTTTTTGAAGCAGACTAAACCCCTCAAGGAGGCTGGCCGTTAGCCATTGCCTCCCGGGATGCGTGGTGTTGTCTGTCCCAGCTTTCTTGTCCTACTTGATCTTTCTTGTTCCAGAGTCCAAACGCTCATCTGACTTTATAAAAGGTAGGGGAAAGTGAGTGCAGTAAAGAAGCTTCAGCGAGAGGCAATATTAGCAACGATAAAGAAAACTCAAGTCAAAACTGAGCGCAAAGCATGCTGGGTACATGAGGCGGGGCGAGTCTCTGCTCTGTCCAGAGGATCGGGATCTGTGTGCTGTGAACAGAGGGGTGAAAAGCCGCAGGGAAGGTGTGTCCATGGCCCTCCAGCCAGCAGCTCTCATTGCTTTTGGAATAGGCAAACACTGGCAACTGACATATGTACAGGACACCGGCCTGCTCTAGGTCAGCCCCTCTTAATGTATTATCTCACAGGATCTTCCCAGCATCCCTTGAGGCAGAGTAATGAGGGCATCCTTTGTCTTTTCTTGCAAGTGAGCTGAGACCTGGAGAGACTGGATCTCATGCCAGCACCACAAAGAAATAAAAATAGACCGGAGATTCACATCTAGAGATTATAGCTACAAAGTTAACACTTAACCATCTATCTCACCTTCTTCTAGATGACACAGGTGATAATATTTGACATTTTAGATAGCCTTTTGTGTCATATTTTTATTTAAAAAAATATTTTAAGGGGATACCCAGAAAGGGGAGGAACACTGGGAACACATATAAGCATTCATTAACGATGAATGACAAACTAATTTCCTCTTTATTTGTACAATACAAACATAATGCATTTTTATGAGGTAAGTCGGGGTTCTGAAAGTTTAACAAACATTTAAGAGAGGTCTGTATCCCCTAATAACGTTTAAAAATAATATGGAGACTAAGGACATAGAGATAAAAATGCTGAGCTTTGTCTCTAGGCAAATCGTGAAGAAAATGTAATAATATCCAACAATCAGAAGGGACAATGGCATCAGATACAAACTCAGGAGACTAGAATAGAGCCAAGGTTATAGCAGATTTAGTAAAGGTAGATTTCGGGGAAGGGGACAGAAGCAAACCCAGGGCCTCACACATGTTTGGCGAGTGCTCCACCACTTAGTTTTAGAACTAGCCCAAACACATAATTTCTTAAAAATTATAAAAACAAGAAGTTTTGCTAAACCCTGACCATCATGTATTGGCGAGCATAGTCCCAGCCTCAGTTCCTGAGCCTCTGTTTTTGGGTGGCCCACCAGTTAGGGATTGGATGCTACCAGACATCACTACAACTGCTTTGTTTCAAAGGTTGCCTTCCCATTCTTCCCTTGTCACACCTTGAAACCTTGCCAGAGTCGGTCCCAATGAGCGCTGTTTCTGCTTGTATTTACTACCAGTCCACCTTGTGACACTGCCTTGTGAGACTGATTAGAACGGACTCTGAACCCTTCCCTGCACCCAACTTCTTATGTCAGAGACCCCTCAGCCTGATCCTGAATCCTGGACCCTGGGATGGGTCACATGAGAGCCATCTCCACAGCTGCCACAGAGAGAGCAAATCCAATCACCCTGGGAACTCGTCTGGCCACTCAGATTATGACCTATATATTTAGAGAGAATTAAGTGTGCTTCCTACATGTCACACAAGGCTGAGATTTCTTTAAGATATGGTTTTATTTTAACTGTGTACAGATGGGAAGTGGCACATTTGGAAGTGCATGTGCATGCTGTAGGAGGCCAAAGATGCTGGGTCCCTTAGAGCTGGAGTTACAGGCGATGTTAGCCACTCAAGTTTGGAAGCGGGACTCTGGTCCTCTAAAAGAACAGCGTGCACTTAAGCGCTGAGCCATCTCTCCATCCCTAGGGAGGTATTCTATCACGTTCTTCTCATCCTGACCCTGAAGTGGTGGAAATGGTTTAGCATCATTTTTGAGACTCCTGTTGCCTTATTCGTGGTCGAGTACAAGCTTCACCTTTGGAGAGTACTTTCTTTATAAAAGGAGTGGTCCTTTCCGACTTTGCTAGGGGACCCTTCTCCAGACCTCCATGTACAAGTTGACAGAACTAGGTGAAGTAGCCTTTAAAAAAAATTCACTTATTCACTTTAATCAGAGCAGGTGCAGACAGTTCTCAGGTTCCTATTTGGAGAGAGCATCTCTGAATCTTAGACACTGTGTCAGGGTTTGCCTTGCAGGCAGGCTCTCATCCAAGATGCTGCTTGAAATGTGTGCACCTCACAGGCTACCTGAACATTGCTTGTCTTTGGAGGGAGGCACCCTCCTGCTCTCAGTAGGTGGTACCCTTGGGTTTGGGTACATGACCTCTGTTTAACAGGACACTCAGAAATGAAGTATCATCACAGGCAGGTATCTTGAGCAAAATTAAGTTTGTTTTAAACTGATTATCTTCTTTTGTGTGTGTGTGTGTGAATACCTTACAAATTAAAGCACTGTCCCATTTAGCAAGACTTCATGCAGGCAGAGGCATGGGGGCTGCATTCTCAAGTCAGTTTCTGTTGCTAGTGCCAGGCTCATCTGGCTGCAACATAGAGAAATATTGCCCTCTAGTGGAGATAGCATATTGATTTATTTGCCACCTAATCTTGCATAGGGGAAAACTGAATTTTACTTCTCGCCCCCCCCCCCCCCCATTAAAAATGTTTCTTCATACAATATATCTGTATTATGGTTTTCTGTCCCTCTAATCCTCCTAGTTCCTCCCACCTCCCCTCCCATTCGAGTCCATTCTCTTTCATTGTCTTACAAAGAAAAACACATTTAAAAAGAGAGAGAAAGAGGGAGAGAGGGGAGGAGAGAGGAGGGGGAGGAGGGAGCCCTGAGGCGACATCATGAGAGGAGGAATTTCCAAAAGTCCTATTGAGTTCGTTTTGTATTTCCGTCTTCTGCTGGGCACACAGCCTAACCTGAAGAGCAGTTTCTCCAGTGAGACTCCCTTGGAGAAAACAAAGTTTTCATTTGGAGCGGCTATCAACTGTAGATAGCTTCTGTGTTAGGGATGGGAGCACGTGTCTGCTTCTCCTCTCAGCTCTACGATCCCATCACAGACCTGTGCAGGTCTCTGTCTCTGTGAGTTTAGTAGGCCCTGTCTCCTTGGTATCCTCCGTCCCCTCTAGATCTTAGGCTCTTTCTGCCTCCTCTTCCATGGGGTTTCCCGAGCCCTGAGGGGAGGGACTGGTTGGAGAGAGCCCACTCAGGGCTGAGCATCCAAGATCTCTCCCTGTCTGTATACCGTCTGGCCATGTTCTTCCGGTTCTTGAGCAAGAGGGCTTTGACATCTTGGGCTATTGATGTCTGCTTTTTCTACTGCCAGGGTTCTATGAAGAGTCTAATTCAACTCACTTAAATCAGCCTGTAGATTCCATCACTTCAGCTCTGGATATGTGCCGTGACCCTCTCCATCCTCGGCAAACTCTCAGAGACAGAGCAGTAGAAATAGTCCAGCGCCCCCCCCCCCAAAAAAAATGGAGAAAAGAGGTGTTCTGTGTTAAGCCACGTGTGGTAAAGTGAACTTGCTCTCAGGTAAATTATTAAAAAGCCCTAAGGCACGGCACAAGCACAAGGAGAGGGAGATGGATCTGAAGCTTTGGGTTCGGGTTTTCTTAAGAGGAGTGTTTTGGTTTTTGTTGTTCCTGTTATTGTTGGCTCAAGCTCAATTTAAGAGTTTGGTTAATAGATACTTTAGAAGAAGATGCACAGGGATGAGTTCATAATTATTACTTCCACTGTTCTGAATGTAAAATCTTTGAAAACAGCAAAGGAACAAGAGATATCTTTACTAAATACTTTGTCATTCATTCATTCACTTTACATCCCAATCACTGCCCCCTCTCTATACCCCCTTCCACAATCCCTGCCCCCTTCTCTCCTCCCCTTCTCCTCTAAGAGGGTGGAGCCCTCCCCCAGGATATGTTTTTCTAGATATTTTTTGAGTTTTCTAATTTAAATATGTACTTCTCTATATGACCTGTAGGTGGCAGACTCAAACAACTGTCTTCCTAGACAGGAAAAAAAAAAAAAAAAAAAGTCCCAAGCTTGGTTTTACATAGCTTACATAGCTTCTAGAATGATCCCAGTAAAGGGTGAGGAGGGCTTCCTTGGGAAACCCTTCATATACTGCGTCAACACCAGTCTTTCTGGGATTACTATGTTTTATTTGAGGTGCCTCAGGACTTCTAATAGCCTCAAGGTGGCCGTTTGTAGATAAAATCAAATAGTACTGCCATATGAAGAACATCAGAATACTAGTAATGAAAACAACCATAAAGATATGGCTTAAATGTATGTGTATTTTCACATATTTTTTCAAAGTCATTATTCCTCATAAAGCACTGAACTGTATAGTTTCCTAAACTAAGTGGTAAACTTCTTCAGGGTAGAGGCCCACCTGTCCATCGTTCAGTCATGCCCATATACTTCCCTGATCATTTATTGCCTTGTACACAGTGGACTTCCCCAAACACAATCCCCCTTCCCCGTTCTCACCTGCCTCTGCCTCTGCCTCTGCCTCTGCCTCTGCCTCTGCCTCTGCCTCTGCCTCTCAGTGGGACAGGCGGAGCAGCAGTTTGGAAGCAGGCGGTTAAATTTTAGAAGTCAGAGCTTGCTACTCGTGGCATCACGTTCCTATAACCTCATGGAGAGGCTGGAGGCAGGTTTGAGGTCAGTCTTGGCTGCCACAGTGAGTTACAGGCCAGCTGGTTTGTAACAGATCTTGTCATAAACAAACAACAGAGGAACAAAAGCCTCACAACTGTGTGAGATGGCCTGTAGAGTAGCTCTTCCCAAGCCTGGTCTAGCACAGCAGCTTAGGGAAACGTTTGCATATTCTAAGCAGAATGTTAAGGCCTAATAGAGTTTATAGGAAAAAAAAATTGTATGGAGTCTGGCCCAGGAATTTAGTCTCATACATCTGGAGGAGCATCTGGGAAGAAGAGATCCATCTAACCCATGTAGACATCTGTGCAGTCTGCCCTCCTTGCCCGGGGGGGGGGGGGGTGTCCACATGTGTGGATCCAACAAAATGCAGATCAACATGTGTGGAGGAAGGAATAATGCCACCCATGCCAAACATGCACAGATGTTTTTTCTGTCCCCACTACTAAAAACTACAACAATACCCATGGCATTCACATTGTAGTAGGTGCCATAAATAAACAAGCAACTATGTGAACCATACAAAAAGATGCTGTAGGTCATATGCAAGGACAGCACCAGTTCATTAATGGCACTTGGTCCTCTGACAGTGTGGGCATCTACTTGGATCCTGGATACGATCTCTTGCAAAGACTTAGGGATGATTATACATGTGGATATATATACACACACGATGTGTTTAAATATATACATCAAACCCCATATTTAAGTGCCTGCATATACACATTTGTATTACTAGACATTCATATTGATCTGTTTTTCTGCATTTAAATTATTCTTTTTATGGGCTGGAGAGATGGCTCAGAGGTTAAGAGCACTAACTGCTCTTCCAGAGGTCCTGACTTCAATTCCCAGCAACCACATGGTGGCTCATAACCATCTGTAATGGGATCTGATGCCCTCTTCTGGTGTGTCTGAAGACAGCTATAGTGTGCTCATATACATAAAATAAATAAATAAATCTTTTTTAAAAAAACTATTCTCTTTGGGAACTGTGGTTTCAGTGATCTTGGTCCAAGTCTTGGAAAGGGTCCTCCCACTCAGCGGTGGGAAAGCCCTGGTGTGAAGACAGTAGTCACGACCCTACCAGAAGCACAGCTCTGTAAATCAGATGACTCAAACAGTGCCAATCAAAAAACTCTTGGGTGATTCTTACAAATCTGATTGATCCCTGTTACTGTTAAAAATTTTTAAAGGCTATTTCTTGGGCTGACTATCTAAGTGGCAGTGGCTTTGCTTAGCTCTGCCACATGTTCCCCAGCCAGAGGGGGAACATGCTCGTGCCACAGCTAGAAACGACCAGCCAGAAACACTAGCCTTGGCACCCATGAGACACTAAAGTGGGAGATTGCTCTGTCAGTCTACTATGCTGTCTCCACAAGGTTGGACTGAGCCCAGACCATCCCGCCATCCACGCAGTACCCGGTAGAAATGAGACTCTAATGTTTAAAGATTATCCAAAGGCTTTATATGCTTGGTAATGCTCAATTAACAAGATGCCCACACAATTAGAGGTGTGTCCCAATTAACTAACCTAGATATAAGTTGTTACCCAGGACTGCTCTCAATACATGCGTGGTCTTCCATGGCTCCTATATCCCTGCTCCTCCTAGCTCTTCCTCCTCCTCCTCTCCTCCTCCTCTCCTTGCTCCTCCCACATTGGCTCCTCCCAAATTACCGAGTTTATGGTAAATGCTGCGGGGGGGTGGGGGGGTGAAATATCCCACTACAAATCCCCACAATGCCTTCTTATCTACTTCATTCCCCTGGATCCCCACAGCTGGCTTTATTACTAAAATTATTAGGAGCCAGGATGCTGACATTTACAGACAAGGAGCTGGCACAAATAAGTTAGCTGGCTTGTTTACAAAGACCCCTCAGGATCCCGTGAGAACCGGCTTCCACTGCCTGCAACTCTGCATCCAGGGGCCGCAGAGGAACTGAGCTGCTGAGGCTGGCGCCCTTCACCATTGCTGAGAACATAGCTCTGAGAACACACGTTCTTCTTATGAGCATATGAGATTTCCTTTTCTGTCTTAACTGAGAGGTCCCTGCTTTTAAAAGACCTTGAAAACCAGTGTGCCCTCAGCAGGAATGCTCCAGATGAACCTTAGCAAGAATTAGCAGTATTTATTGTACAGTCATGATAGTTGATGCATATAAAAACTCTCCCAAGGCTAGAGAGATGGCTCGGCAGTTAAGAGCACTGACTGCTCTTCCAGAGGTCCTGAGTTCAATTCCCAGCAACCACATGGTGGCTCTCAACCATCTGATGCCCTTTTCTGGTGTGTCTGAAGGCAGCTACAGTGTACTCATATAAATAAATAAATCTTAAAAAAAAAAAAAAACAAACAAAACAAAACAAAAAAAAAAAAACCTCTCCCAAGTTATGAGGTATTAGTTTTCAGCAGAGTTCAGGCCCAGTCATGAACTCAGTAATCTGACTTGTTCTCGTCGCTAAAGAATTTGGCGACAAAAGTCTAAGGGCTTAATGCAGTGGGAAAAGCTTAGATTTCCTGGCTGAAATATCACTGCTGTCCCTAGGTCAGGAGGATAATTTTATTCCATTGTGCTTTGTTTATTCTTAGTAGATCTTGTGTAGATTGTTTTCAGGGTAATGCCAGGGAAATTGTTCCAAACTGAGCTATGGGCCAACCCGAGAACATTCTCCTGAGAATAGTTTGGCTCAGATGCACAAAAAGAACACTCTTCTTATCAAAATTATTTCTTTTTAAATGTAAAGATAAATGGGGAAAGGTTTGATGCGAGATAAAACAAAATAACAATAAATAAGTCAGTGGCCAGCTTATGTGCTTTTTGCACGGACTTACATGGCAAATAGATCATGTCCTTTGGACCTGTCTCTCTATGTTTATGACAGGATGGGACAGAGTATATGATGTCCTACTTATACTGAAGGTTGGGGGGGAGAGGGACAGGAGGCATTTGACATCCTTCTCATCTTAGCCACCAGACAGTGTAAAATACTGTTAAGCCAAGACATCAGTGTTTTCACCAGCCTTTATTTCCCGAAAAAAAGAAATTAATCAATTATCTAAGTAATATATTTGTGATGGTTTGAATAAGCTTGGCCCAGCAAGTGGCACTATTAGGAGGTGTGGCCTTGTTGGAATGGGTGTGGCCTTGTTGGAGTAGGTGTGTCACTGTGGCGTGGGCTTTAAGACCCTCATCCTAGCTGCCTGGAAGTCAGTTTTCTCCTAGCAGCCTTCAGATGAAGATGTAGAACTCTCAGTTCCTCCTGCACCATGCCTGCCTGGATGCTGCCATGTTCCCACCTTGATGATAATTGACTGAACCTCTGAACCTGTAAGACAGCCTCAATTAAATGTCCTTATAAGAGTTACCTTGGTCTTGGTATCTGTTTACCGCAGTAAAACCCTAAATAAAACAATATTCTTAATAAAGAAATTTTAAAAGTATATTTAAGCAAAACTAAAATACATCCTGTCACAGACCCTCATGTGTGTAGTCTCAACTACTCCAGAGTCTGAGGCAGGAGAAAGAGCTCATGACCCCAGAACTTCACAGTCGGTCTGGGGAACATAGGGAGACCTGGTCTCAAATTTCAGAAAGAAAATTATTTCATATCCAGTCTTACTGCGGGACTCACTCCCCACCCCTACCTCCAGCCCCCACTCCCACCCCCATTACCAGGTGTACACACTCTGCATGTAGCACTTCTGTAGTCATGGCGAGGCTTTGAATGTTGCCTTAGAAGCAGAAGCATCAGATTCTGGCAGGAGCAGGAGCAGAATAAGTACCAGGCAGGTCAGCAGTACTGGTGAGAAGAGAGAAACTAAGCAAAGCACCCAGGGCACAGAGACCCACACAGTCCCGGCACCACACTAAAGAAGTCTTACTAAGAGGAGTAAGGATGTGAACGAGAAGCCAGCCAATAGTCATAGAGCGTCTGTTGGGTACCACGTACTCATCTCAATGCTATTAATTACGTCGGTTAACTCTAGAGCGGTCTAAAGAACCACAGTGGTGTCTTCCCACCAGCGGTTTCTGATTCTCCGGGTTCCAACAACTGCAGAGCCAAACTGTTTGGACTTTAGGGAGTGCTTACAGGCTGTTTCCGGTGTTGCTCTTTAAGCAATACATGCAACAACTACAACTATCTAGCAACGTTTACATCCCATCGGGCGTGATAAGCATCTAGAGGCAATTTAAAGATGAAGACACCTGTGACGTAGGGACTCGAGCAGATTCAGGCTTTTACATCTGTGGGAGATACTGGCACCAATTCTCCATGGATGATGAGGGGCAACTATAGCGATACAGAGATGTATCCTTGGTCCACAGAGGAGAAAAAATAAGGAATGTCATACTCTAGAATCTGCCCTTCCCCACAGTTGGTCCCAAGTATCGTGCGTTCTGATATGCAAGATGAAGAACGCTTTGTAATGTATGCTTACTTATGGCTGAAGTAAGAGAGTAATTCCAAAATGAGAAGAAAAACAATATGTTATGTAACTTACAAAAAATATCTCTCACAAAAAGGTCATTTTTGTTACTAGCTCAAACTTTCAAAGGAAGTATATTTTGCGAACGTTTTTGCTTTCTCATTTCATGATTCCACGAAAGTTTGAATGTGTCTCTTTGTAGAGTTATCTAGTTTTAGGACATCCCTCTGTGTGAAACTTTTAAAAGGAAGCTACAAATCAATCAAGCTACCTCATGCATTATAATTCTGTTTATAGATGTAACTTTATATATTTATGTCTGCAATAAATACTTTTAAATGAATAGAACAACAAGGAATAACATTTCAGAATCCAATACAACCTAAAAACAGATATAATTAGACTAGGCCAGCACATACCGCTGTAGTAATACCACGTTTTTAATAACATGTTTTCTTTCATGTATGTACACAATGTAGCTTTAGCCTTACGACCACCAATGGGGGAGGAGGAACTATCAGGGGTCATGAAGGAGGAACACCAATACAGCAATGATGTGTATGAAGAAAATGTCATAGTAGAATTTATTGTTTTGTTCATTAATGAAAAATTAATTTTAAAAATTATTTCAATGCAGATGATTATAGCAGCTGAAGAGATAAGAAAATTATATAAAACAAACAAACAAAAAGCAAATATTGGTGCTTTGGTTATCTTATCTCATGTGATCACATATTTCCAAAGTTTACAGTAGTAAATATGTGCATGTGATTTGTAGGGAAAATTTATTTTTCAGGGCACAGAACAAAAGCAAAACCTAAGAAATCACTCCAGTACACCAGTAAAGTTTGCTTTTATTTTGTTTTTTAAAGACTAGGAAATCATGAATCTTTTTTAAATGAACCTAACATAAATTTAAGCTTATGTCCTTTTTTTATAGATTTCAAAGTGCCAAAAATATGAAAAACTAGAAGACATCAATCTACTTTACGTGTAAAATAAGTTTTGAAAATTGCTCTCAAAAGTTATCTCGGGAGTCTTCTGCTCAGGCCTTCAAGCTGAAGTTTTGGTGATATGACTTGGTTTAATTTCCATGTCTCTTATCTGTAGTTTATTCTTGTTACTACAGTTGCCACTGGTTTTTAACTTGTACACAGGAAGCCAGAGCCAATCAATTTTGTTCCCAAGGTGACAGGAAGCCTCGGTTGGTCAGATGTTGATTGTGTTTGGCGTTCCAGCCCCGCCCGCCACACTTTCTTCCCTTTTGGCTGAACTTAAGACAAATTAATCAGTGGTGGACATCTGGCAGACAGCTTCAGTGTCTTCTCAGTGCTTTGTTGACCTGTAAGAGCTAAAGATTGAAAAAAAATCAGCTTTGCAGACAGTGACCTAAATGTTGTTAAGGACCCTTCCTCTCCAGGTCCAGCACAAGAGGCTCTCTTCTGGCTTTTTGATTGAGAGTGTGCATCTTTTTTGAGCAGGGGCATATTTGTGGAATAAACATCCCACCTTCTTTATGACGGTGACTGTAGCTTACCTCACCCTCCTGTAAATTCCAGATGTAAAATGGGAAACAGAGGGAGGAGCTCAAAGAATGCTAAGCTTTTAAACAGGTCTGCAATGTTTATGAGCTTAGCCACCTACAGATTCTCTTCCGTGAGAATCTGTTCGCAGAAACACACCTCTTAGCTCCAAATACTTGACAGAAAAATGTCGGTATCCAGAACGTAACCAATAAATCAACTCGTAATTTTAAGTGTGTATAATAAAATCAAGTGCGCTGACCTTCCCAACCCTAAAAGTAAACTTCTCTGGAGTCTCTGTTTTCAAAGTTGGAGTTTATGGCTGCATAAAATAGAAAACTACAAACTCCCAGGAGCCTTCCAAAATGTGTTCAGAAATTATTTGTTTTAAAGATAATGATATTAACAGGCACATCTAATTTTATGATGGGGATCGTGAGAGATGTGTGTCTAAGATGAACGAAGGTGACATTGAGATAAACCTAAAAAGGGCAGGTATGTTGGACCGGATGGGTCTTTCCTGTTCCTAAAATGTCTTGTGCTTTTACACAGGAAACGTATTCTTATTCACCCGAGGCCAGTGTCAGGCCTCGGCACAAGATCGCAAAGTACCCTGGGTAGTGGCAGTTAGAAGCGGGTGGTAGGAAGGTGTCCTTGGTGAATCCTGCACAGGGCAAATGTTCCAAAGGTTCTATGCTCATCCATCCATCTGGAGATGGATTATCTGGGGAACAAACTCATAGTTTGCTCCTGTTTCTCAGTACTTTTTCCACTCCAGAATTTGGAGCCATCTAAAGCTAGAGTTGATTCAGGTTTTGGGGGGCATTGGAGAATCATATCATATATAATGCTCCTCACTGAAGTCTTGAGGACCCTGACAGGTTCAGCAGCTGTCTGAAGGCCCTCCACAGATACTCACCCTAGAAGTGTTAATCCAGAGGGCATGAGCTGTGCTATCCATATGGCAGTATACCACCCAGACAAGTGAACTAAATGTTAGTTCCTGGGAAAACGTCATAATGTGTTGAACTCAGAAAAACCATAACCCCAGTTTTACCAACAGCCAAACAGAAGATCATCCCAAGATATAAAATAAATACTTGTAAGTAGTCAGACCACATGCAGTTTGCTTCAGTCATCTAATGGTGCTGAAATGCTAACATGTGCTCCCTCTGCAGGCACGCACGCACTCAGGCGCGCATGCACGTTCCTGTTAGTTCCTCTCCTGATTTGCATGAGAACCTGTTTGAACAGGAACAGTCTGCCGTGTACCTGTTCTTGCCCAGTATTCCATACGCCATGGAGAGAAGCATGCGCAGAGGGTAGCTTACCAGTTATGATTGACAACAGCAGGGCCCCAAGTGAGATGACATGTCCACCAGGTGTTATATATTCTTGGCCAGCAATTTCATACTGTAGGATGTTGATCAAATGGCAGACCAAAATGGTCCCACTGGTCACCCCCGTGTCCTTCTAACCCCTAAAGTTGAGAGCCTTAGGATTTCTGACAGAAGTTACCAAATATAAGTAAAATATTTTCTATGATTATAAGCTACAGAGACTATACATGTGTGCAATAGATTTCTTCCAGAAATGTGTTCTGACCAGTGGTTTTTTAAAATAATATAGTTTATACAACATATACTCTTTTTTCAAAAATTAAACTTCTCTTGGTGTGCTTAGGATAAAAAGAATCGCTGTTAGACAGCACCCATATAGATGCTAATGCTGACCAATGACTTCTCGAATCTGACCTTTGACCTTCAGGAGGTCACGCTGTTTGGGATCTACAAGAGAACAAGGAAACACAACCCTTTGTTGAGCATAGGTGTTCTTCTCAAGTGGAGAAGAACATCACAAGGCCTAGCTTTAGCGCTTACAGAAAATGTCCCAGAACAACAAAAGAACCGTAACAGGGCTCCATGTACAGAGAAAGTACTAGAAGTGTGCACTAGAAAAGCCTTGTGTGCCCATGCCTGTGTGCATTATACAGACGGAATATCGTTCCCTCGGTATGAAGGTAGATTTACCTCCTCTGCTGCCTTCCTGCCTCCTACCTATAGGTGGCGCCAGTGAGCCACATAGACAGCGGGAGACCAAGAGCCGCTTTTTTTCCCCCTTTTGTTTCAAAGAACATTAAAGCAGCTGTTTTTCTGTCATCAAAAACTCTACCTGAGACATTTGTAGCCCTTCTAAGATTTAAAGCCAAACCAAATAAACAAGGATCAAGGGCCCTGTAAGGATCCCAAGGCTGGAAAGGAGCCACCAAAAGGCTGTCCTCCCATTTGTCCCTAATTGACATCCAGAGGGGGCTCTGCACTGGTTCGGTCTCATATGCACCAAGCAGGGCTTCCTACTTGAGCCTGCAGCCCCTAAGACTCTCATTCGGTATCCCTGAGAAGGGATTCTGACTGTTCCGTCACTGTGTTCTATGCGGTGCTTGGACGCCTCTAAGCTGTTCAGTCTAAAATAAGATGTATGCCCTCTTCTCTCTATAGAACAGTATGCAGTTTAGTCAGGGGTGGGAGGCTATAGGTCCCTGTAGGACTCCAATTGAAAAGAACTTTCTCCATGCACAATGGCAGTGGAGAAAGAAACTCCAGGAAAAGATACAGCCCTGCACCCCAGGACTTCACATTGGTGAACCCTGGATTCCAGTAACGACGTGGCCTTATCGAGGACAGCCTGGGGGCAAATTGGCAGTACATTAGAAAGTCTGATTAGGAGGGGGAAGGCGACGCGGGCCTCACGTCAGCTGTTTCCCTCCACAGGATACTGGGTGATTCCTGTCCTGGCCAGATACTGATTACTTAAAGCTCAGCCCAGGAGTTCTTGTCAAAAATGATTTCCGTAGTGTATTTTGACTTGCTTAGGTCTGAAGAACTTTTGGAATTTGTTAGGTGTTGAGCTGAACTCCAGGAACTGGCCTGTGGCATTCACTTAATGAGCTCTGGCCCTCTGAACAGACTGTCCTAAGCACTTTGGGGGTTTTTTTTCTTTTTTTTTTTTTTAAATCAAGTTCACACTTCTCCGCATGTCCTCGCCTGACACAGGGAATTTGATAGAAAATGTGTGTGTTGATAATTCAGATACACGAAAGCAAAAAAAAAGTCGAATTTTTATCATATTTTAATATATACAAACTGATATGAATATGATCTATCAGCAAATACAAAACCCTCATAATTACAAAACCTTAGGGATTTGTCAGCATTTTCACCCTGTTTATAGTCTAGAAGAAACCTAAGTATTTAGATTGCCGAAGACTGTTGCTAAAATGAAAACAATATCTTCACAGAAAACAATGTATTGATAATGTTAGACGGTGTTAGACATCCTCGAGCAGCTTACAACAGACCACTCTAAACCAAACGGTTGGGGGGAGCGGGGTGGGGGGGGGAGTTTATTCAGGAGATAAGGCAAAGGTGGAGGAAAGAAGATGGAAGAAGACAGGAGAGAGGGAGAAGAAGAGGCTGGCCATGGCCATGACCACATGGAGAGAAAGGGAAGAGAGAGGGGAGGGGGGAGGGGACAGAGAGGAGCTAGAGGCAAGAGAGTAAGAGATTAAGAGGGTAAGAGAGTAAAAGAGTGAGGAAGGGGCAAGCAGCCCCTTTTATAGTGGGCCAGGCCTACCTGGCTGTTGCCAGGTAACTGTGGAGGTGGAGTTTAGACACAATACTAACAGATAATACCCAACTTTACAAAATATTTGGTAAAATAGTCCCAACCCATAATAATAAGGCCTAAAATGCAGATGTTTTTATTTCATCTTTAAGTATGTGTGTGAGAGAGATAGCTAGCGACAGATAGATAGACAGACAGACAGACAGACAGACAGACAAAGAGAGAGACAGAGAGAGTACATGAATGCAGACCTCTGCTGGACTTTCAGGTAGTTGTGAGCCTGTGTCAGCCAGTGCTGACTCTAGGAACCGAACTTGGGCTCTTCTCAAGCACAGTATCCGGTTTCAACCACTGAGCCTTCTCCCCGGTCCCAGGGAGGTCTGTACGTCTTCCTCGGACATCTCACCTTCCTCAGTAAGATTGTGAAGTACTTTGTGTTTCCAGATGCTCTGAAAATAAGAAGTAATCCCACCCTTCTGCACTCCTGGTGGGGGGTGTGTGACCTAGTACAGCCACTGTGGAATTAAGAATGGAGGTTTCGCGACAGTCTAAAAACAGAAATTACCCCCCAAACAACTTATACCACCGTTGGTATGGTTCTCCATCCCCTGACCGCACATTCTACCACACTCCCGTGTCTGTTGCTGCTCTAATCTAAAGATGAGGGAAGGGAAGCAGCTTCGATGGCATCAACTGGACATCGAAGTTTTGCCACAGGCACACAGTGGAGCTTTGCTCAGGTATGAAGACGATGACATTGTCAGGGAAGTGGAAGGATCTGGAAAGCAAATAACTTTAACCACAGGGACTGAAGAACTCAGAAGGAAGCCCTGACATGGTGGCACATATGTTTAATCCCAGCACTCAGGAAGCAGAAGAAAGTGGCTATCTAGGTGTTCGAGACTAGCTTGGTTTACAAGAGGGGCCTGGGGGAGAAAAGGTAACTGAGAAAAAAAAGAGGAAACCCCACCACGTTATTTTCCTATGCAGATTCTACCTTGTAATGCTCATATGTAAATGTGAATAAGACCTGAAAGGAAATAGAGCCAGGAAATAGTTGCTGAGGGAAGGGGGTGGGGAGCAGAGGACAGAGGTGACATGAAGTAGAAGGGAAAGGTGGGGGTGAGGATAAAATGGGACATGAGGATGGGGGGAGACGGGAGGGAGAATAATCAACTAAATCATACTTTATATACCTAATAAGAATATTCAAATAAACGCCACAAAACACAGTTCTAAAATGTGAACGTGATCAATTTTTGGAGGCCTTTGGAATACAAGTTATATAGGATTTTTAAAGAATTTTTCTTCATCTTAGAAGGGATTTCTATTCATACCAGAAATCAGTAAGCATCCGTGCATTAAAACCACTGGCTGAGATTCCTATTGCAGTTGTTTAGTACATGGTAAAGGCAAAAATAGTATTGTTTTATTCCTTAGGAATCAATGAAGAACGTCATGACAAACAATAAACAATTCATACCAAGCCAGCCTTAAACATCTCTGCTCATTTTTCTTTCCACACTTACATGGCTTGCATTAAAAAAAAAAAAGCACTGGCATGTAGAAGCATTTGAAGCCGTTTTCTACCTTGTTAGGTTGTCAAGCATCCCAGGGATGTGTAGGGAACATGCCCTATAGTGATTTTGTCCTGCATCATTTGGTGACTTTTGTCAGGATGCCCTGAATGTCCTGTGCTCAGATCTTTTTTCCTCCTCCTCCTCTCTCCCCCTCTTCTCCTCTTCCTCCTCTTTCTCCTTTCTTTTCTTCCTCCCCCCTCCCCTTCCTCCTCCCCCTCCTTCTTCAGTTACATTAGTAGCAGTTAAAGCTACTTTTCAAAGCTTGGACTGGAGCCTCAGTGCCCTTCATTCTGAATCTAGTGACTGCCCTTGTCATCTTTGATGAGACTCCTCTCTATACCCCTTGAGTCTGTGCCTGTCATCAGGAAAGGACCATTTTTTAGAACAGAGTGTCACTAGGATCTAAGCATGGTTAGCAAGCTCCTCTGACAGTTAGTGTCCCATTCCGTCACTGTCTCATAGTCTCCCTTTATTTGAAAGGCAGTAAGTATTTTTAGACTTTCTTTGTTCATTATCATATGTTATTCAGAATCATGTCCTAGGGATATAAAGAAGTGTCTTTATGAATATTTCAAAGATCAAGAGTTGTCTAGATAAATATTAGGAGTATTCCATTTGAAAAAAAAACTCTAGTAAAAAAGAAATAATGAATCAACTCATAAAATGATAGTGGGGAAAATAGTTTGGTAGAGACAAGTAATAACTCTCATAGCTGCGGTTAAAGGCTGGTTCTACATATTCCACATACTCACCTTAGAAAAGCATCAATGAATATATTAAGTTTAGGACATTTTAATTTTGTCCGTACAGTTACAGAAGTCATTTGGATAGCAAATTTTTGCTGAGAGAACTTAATGGCTGCAAGTGGCATATCCAGAGGGCAAAATGAAATGCCTCTCATGTTAGACATAAATGTTATTTTAAAAGATCTCTCAGGACTAGGGAGAAGACCTGGTGTGGTCCGACTCTGCCTCAGTTTCCAAGTGCTTACTGCCATGAGTACCGAGGCAATTGTAAGAAGTTTCTATTTTCCTGCATATCTACATAGCTGATGCAGTCTCAGAGTAGGCCTTTGGCCCCCAGAGGATATACAGAACAAACAGTTGGCAAAGAAAGAGAAAAGATTTATTTGTCTTTGTCCTTGTCTTATTTTTTTCATTTCAAATTTTGTAAAAGTATCTTGATTTTCATAATATTTAAGTATAAAATTCCATGTTATAATTTGTAGGTAAATGAAGTTCAGTGGAATTAATTTTTTTCTCAAATTTACTTATAAGGCAGATAATAGGAAAAGATGGAAATTATTAATAATTGCACCTGAAATGTGAAGATAAATTTAGAATATGGATATAATGGAGTTGTACATGGTCTTTTCTGTCATATCTCTAATTTTGGAATTTTAAAAGCTGTTTTCTGTTATAATGATTAAACACTAATAAAGAGGGAATAAAGGGTTACTCTTTCTTAAATATATCTTAAATAATAAAAAAATAATAATTTGCCATACTGGATTAATTAGATAAACTTACATTCCTAGAGAAGTATCTGCATAACCGACTAAACATATACAGAAAACCAACTGTAACCTTGTAATAGTGAAAGGAACTGGAAATAAATTACTATAGGTAGATATTTATCAGTAGATAAATAACTATTTATAAAACTATTTTGCTGCTTTACTAAGTTTTTTGATATATAAAGTAAGGTGGAAAAAAGATGCATAACTATACGGAATGTTCTGATCTAAGATTCATTATCGTTGTGTACATGTGCATAGCTGAAGGCAAAGTACCTAAGAGCCTGTAGTCGTCTGCTGCAGGAACAAGAGTTAAGAGAGAGAAGGACCATGGAGAGGAGCCTTCCTTCTTCTCACCACCATACTAGCTGAAAATGTAGCCCAGGAGCAGGGCACCTGCTTAGCGTATGTGAACCCCTGGGTTTAACCCGCAGCACTGAAAAACAGATTATTTTCAGGAGCCTTTATACATAAGTATGTGTTATCTTTGCATTTAAGTTACATTAATGTTTTCTAGATGAAAACCAACACAGCAGTGTTTCCCTTGAAGTCAAGATTGTGTATCACGATACCTGCTCTACAGTCAGTGTAGTGGTTGCTAGAGCACCAGCAATGTTCTGTGGGTGATAATCTATAGGAAGACACAGTGATGCCGGCCAAGAAGGCATCCATGGATACCTACTTGACATTGACTAAACTGCAGTAGTCCCTCTTACCTGAGCTTTCGACTTTCACTATCTCAAATATTTGCCATCAACTACAGTCCAAAGATATTAAATTGAAAATGCAGAAGTCATCCATGTCACGCAGCCTGGGCTGCCGAGTAAGACCCTGTCTCAAAGAAAAACACAAAGACAACAACAGCAGCAAAGAAAAACAAAATCCTTAGCTGGTTAACTTATCAGGTAAAGGTGCCAACCTGTGTTCAATTTCTAGAACCCACATGGAAAGAAAGAACGAATTCTATACAGTTGTCTTCGGATGTCCATACACGCCATGGCACATGCATGTATAAGTACACATGTGCATATTCATAAAAACTAAATATGTTTTTAAATTATAGAGATCAACAGTTCATATGTATTAAATTTCATCCATTATGAATGGTATGTTGACATTTTATTATCCCTCGATGTCCTGTGTAGACTTAGATTTTTCAAAACCTACTTTAATAAGGGTTCTCAAATGCTTCGACCCTCCTTCTAATCCATCATCCAAAGGTAGGAGAGAAAAGATGGCAAAGAGGACAAGGGGATGTGGACCTGCTTAGAAGTAGTTCTTTGGAGGCAATTCCAATCTTTGTTGTCAGAATACCAGCAGTCCAGTTCACAAAACACGAATCAACAGTGATGACAGGATCCAGCAGAAATAGCCAGGCCTCTACCAAATTGGCACGAGTCAGCCGGAGCAACCAGAACCAGCCAGAAAGCCAGGAGACGTTCTCGCCACACCTCTCTCAAGGAAGTGAAGATCAAAGACAAGAGACCAAAGAAGTGTCGCATGGCTAGCTATGCAAGCATGCCATTTCTGTCTGTTGGATCCTGCTTATACTCTCTCCAAACATCATGTGACCTCTCACGGGTCTGCTTCAGCAAAACATCACATGAGTCTGCATCACATGACACAACTAGAAATTTCTACTTCAGTCTTGCAGAAGACACATGTCATCCTTTGGTCCAGTGTATTCATGTTGTGTATTTACCTGTCTTATCAGTCACCAGATAGCTGCCTCAGTTACTAATTGCAATACCCCATGCTGGTGTTGAGACAACCCTTATATGGTCACCTCAGGTCACACCCATTGCCTACATTATCCAGCTGACGTGGTCTCAACAATAAACAGTGCACCAGCTCACATCACCAGATAGGAAGGGCAAGCACGGTACAGTGAAAGGTCTTGAGAGAGACACAGTCACATAACTATGGTTATAGTGCACTGATATTTGTTAGTTATTATTAATCTCTTATTAAGCCTAATTTATTAGTTAAACTTTATCACAGAGACATATATTTAAGGGAGAAAGTATATATAGTACTTAAGGTGGACCATATCAGGTATCTACAGAAGATCTGGGGACTAACCCCTGTGCTATACACTTTATGATACAGAGACAGAGCATTTGTGTTAACATCCCCCATGCTGCTCTTGGTAATGTGCCGGTGACTTTTTCTCATGTCTCTATTCACACACATGGGGAATTTCATACTAAAGAGTCAATACTCTACAGCTTGGCATCATTAAAGCTACAGGACAAAGTATGTTTCCTGTCTGCCTAAGCTTTTGACATTGCACTCTGATGTTGTCATCTACAAAGTTAGTACTTGAGAATCACTCAGTCGAGTTACAAAAACAAACCGCAAAAGGACGCCATGTAATGTCATTTGAATTGTGATTTCATGTTGGGCTGCATCCATAGCTAGCCTTGGTCACATACTGTCAGGCGACCATAGCTTGGATGCCCCTAGAACCTTTGTGACTAAGTTATACGATGATTTCCCAGGTAAGACACCAAATACACAACATCCAAAGACAGACCTTACCTTAAAGGTCTCCATAGGAAAACAAAAACAAAAACAACAACAACAACAACAAAAAAACCAGTATTGGGGAATGGGCATAAACACATGTTAAAGGGAATTGGCTGATTTCACTGAGGAGGCTGGAAGTCCCCGTGTCCTCAGGGTGACTCAATAGCCTAGCTACCAAAGAAAATCAATGAGAGCCAACAAGCTTGGAATACAGGAAACACTGAGTTTGAATCTCATTTCAAAGACCAGTGCAAGCCAGAATCATTCACCTAAGGGGAAGATGGGATAAGCCCTCTTCTTTTGTTCAGGATGACTAGTGAGGCCTAACGGATTATAAAGGTCAATTTGCTTTGCTAATATACTGGTTTGAATGCTGATTTCATCCAAAACTCTCTCATATAAATACTCCCAATATCTAAAACAATGGCTGAACATACTCATCTCAGTCCAGATGACACATAAAGATATTAGCCATCACAGAGAACCAAATGACAACTGAGATAGAAGGAAACCACTATAAATCATGTGTTTGATAAAGATGTACCATCTATTATATGTAAAAAGCTTTAGATCTAAAAAAGAAGGCCAGGCAAGTTCAAATTAAGCAAAAATCAGAACAGGTATTTCTTCTTAGAAGATAAATGACTGGTAAATGCAAAAAATATCATCAGTATAATTATAAGAAAATACAATTGAAGCCCCAATGAAATTCTACTTCTCCTTCACTTGGATTTCTATAATAATGATAATAATTTTAAAAATTACAATGGACTGTATTGTAAAGTGACAAGAATGTGGAGAAATTAGAAACTTAATACGTTGTGCCTGGAAATGGTAAGTCGTCTATCCACTTGGGAAAAACATTTGGTAGAGCTTCAGAAAGTGAAATGTTGGAGCTTCTGGCATAGTTCAGCAGTAGAGGACTCACCTAGCATACTCGAAGCCTGGGTTCTCTCTCCAGAAAGACAGAGGAAGGGGAGGAGGAGGAAGAAGGGGGAGAAGAAGAGGAGGAGGAGGAAGAGAAAAGGGAGGAGAAGGAAAAGGAAAAAAAGGAGGAAGAGGAGGAAGAGGAGGAAGAGGAGGAAGAGGAAGAAGAACCACCACCTCCACCACAGACTGATTGGATGCTATGGCATGATGATTTATATCTAATTATAATAGAACAATAAATTTTAATTTATAAAATTAAATTATAATTTAGTTTTATAAATTAAAAAAAAAATGGAACAACCCAAATGTCTATCAGTTAAAAGCCAGATGAGCAAACTGTTATATGGAAAGTAACAGAGAATTTCCAAGTGTCCTGACATGGAGGGACCTTAGTGACATCATGCCAAGTAGCAGAAGTCAGGCAAATGCTATGATTCCAGGTGCACAGAAGGGCCCAGATAAGCTAATGTAAGGCGTGTAGCTCAGGGATCCGCTTCTTGCTTAGAATGTCCAAGGCTTTAGGCTCAGTCCTCATTACTAAGAAATGAGTGAGCCTGTAACTGCAGAAAGTCGATGGCATATCTAAGGCCTGTGTAGAAGAATCCATAGGGAGGAGGTTGTTTCCTTTGAGGGTGAGGAAAATGTTTTAAAATTTACTGTGCTGACTTCCTTCCTTCCTTCCTTCCTTCTTTCTTTCTTTCTTTCTTTCTTTCTTTCTCTGTCTCTCTTTCTTTCTCTCTCTCTTTCTTTCTCTCTTTCTTTCTTTCTTTCTTTCTTTCTTTCCTGGAATTCATGGTGTAGACCTAGTTGGCCTCGAACCCACAGTGCTGGGATTAAAGACTTATGAAACCACATCTGGTCTGTGACACGTCTAATCCAACTCAGTGACTCTTCTAAATGTACTCGGTTCCGCACTTTAAAAATGTGAACTTTCTGGAATACAAACCACACCTCAACAAGAAAGAGGACTGTATACATGACTTTACTTTTAGACCAAAGTTGTTAATGGCTTCTAAAACATTAGTCAGAAGTTGTTTCCAGGTAATTTTTTTCATTCTGTTTATTTGGCTGAAGCATGTATTTTTATTTCTAGAAAGGAAAGGGCTGCGTCTCCTATTGGAAGCATCAAAGTGTAGTCTTCATGACAAATACCAGGTCAGTCCTTAAAATGTATATGATATTTTGAATTCTTGGATACAATGTAGTCAATGAAGCATAGTGAAGGCTTCCATTTTGTATCCTGCCCACCATGTGTGATGCCAGCACTGAGGCAAAGGACCCTTGAACTTCAAGGCTATTTTGCAATTATCTTGCTTGTGGATGGATAGGAAAAGACACAGGAATAACAATGAGTTATTACAAATGGCATCCAGGTGACAAGTCTCAGCCACTGGGGGAGGGGAGGAAACCTATTTTAACTATCCTGTCAATAATTTATATTTAAACTTCTATCCTTATCTCAGACGGCAGTGATAACATGATTGTGTGTTTACACTGTCGGGAAGGCAATCACGGTGGTCGAAGCATACATTTTATCAGGAGCACAACCCTTCCAGGTAATTGGCCTCTTCCTTCCTTCCACCTGAGGAGTGATGGAGCTTTAAATACTGTCACCGACTCTTTACTGGCCAAAGGGAAGCAACTCCCTGCTCTGCAATTCCCCGGGTGAAAGGCCAGAGGCCCCTAGAGGGCGGAGGTCACCCTGGTGTATTCACAGAGTGCCTAGCTGAGCAAAGCCCACGGTTGCATTTGTGGGTGGCACCCTTTTCAACGAACACAGAACAAACACAGGAATGGGTATTCAAGTAAATTATTGTTCTTGGCTGAACATTTGGGGGAACTTTGGAAACAGTAGATTTTCATAATTTTCTACTGAGAGTTCATTTTAGGTAAAGGTAGATCTTGGGGTGTCTTGGCAATTACATAAGCTATATGTTTCCCTCTTGTTTAATTTTATTTTATGTATATTGGTATTTTGACTGCATACCTGTGCCTGGTGACACAGGAGGTGGGGAAAGGGTGTAGGAACCCCTGAAATGGGAGTTACGGGTGCTTGATAACTGTAATGTGGGTTCTGGGAATCAGACCTAAGCCCTCCAGCAGAGCATCCAATGCTCTTAACTGATGAGGCATCCCTACAGCCCAGATACCTGCTTCTTATAGCAAAGAACTGAGACCCTGTAGATACTTGTGATGGATGTTAGACAAGATCAGATCCTTCCAAGGTGCATAGACTCTGACCTTAGAAGTAATTACTTTTTTTTTTTTGTCAGAATCTAATTAAACCTCAGCCGTCTCAAACTCTCAAAGTAGGCAAGGCTGACTTTCAATAAATGATCCTCCTGCCTTTACCTTCTGAATGCTGGGATTGCAGGCCTGCTTAGACATAAGACAGAGGCTGAGGATGAGAGCGTAGCTTTCCAAGCACTCAAGGGGCCCTAAATTCAATCCCCAGCATTGCATAAATCAAATGTCGTGGCTCCTACCTATAGTCCCAGAAGTAGATAGGGGAAGATCAGAAGTTCAAGGTTTCTTCAGCTACAAAAGGAATTTGAGGTCAGCCTGAACTACAGACCTTGCCTCCAAATCTATCAAACAATCAATCCATCGGTAGATAAACTCTAGCTCTGTATTCCATACTGGCCTTGAATTCCAAATATTCCTGTCTGCTTCTGGGATGGCAGGTTCTGGGATGGCAGATACAAACCTACATATGGTTTAGATACACTACACTACTCTTTAACACAAATCATTCTGTTATAGGACAATTTTTTTTAAAATTTGTGAAAAGTAACTTTATAGATGTTTCTCTCTTACAACTAAAAACAAGTTTAGGGACTTCGTATGAAGGCTGGAAAGAATTTGTGCCGTAGCCTACCTGGCCTGTAATCTGAGAGTTCTGGAAACTGAGGCAGAAGGATCACAAATCCAAGGGGTGTTGTGTGTGTGTGTGTGTGTGTGTGTGTGTGTGTGTGTGTGTTGGGGGGGGGAGTTAGTTCAAGCCAGTGTACACAACCTAGTGAGAACTTGTCTCAAGATAAACAGCATGAGACCTCGGGGTACAGTTTGGGGGGGGGGGGCATTTACCTAACATCCATAGCCTCAGGCTTAGCGGTTTGAAGTTCTACTGCTTCCCCCCCCCCCCCCCCCCCCCCCCGCCGTGACTAGACCATTTCACACTTCAAGGTGCAGTAGGTGAAAGCTTCTGGTTCCACAAAACCTCACCAGCGCTTCCTTCCGTCTCCATTACGGCCTCCCATGGCATTCAGAGCAGCTTCTCCTTGTAGTTCTATTTTGGGGATCTCTTCTTGTTGAGATATGGATTCCCTTCCATCGGTCGTTAAATCTATCTTTATGATAACCTCTTTTTGTTGCTGCTGCTGCTGCTGCTGCTGCTAGTTAGTGTAACTTTGTAGAGGATGGGGGATGAGAACCTTTGTTCTTTTTCAAGATTATTCTGCCTAGAAGGTTCTGAATCTTTCGTTGTTAAGCAAATGTGACCCGTGGAGCTTTTGTGTATGTGACTTCCATCTTATTGAAAAATTTCTCTAGCATTCCCACTTTGTTGAGAGCCATTATTTTAAAAAGAAAAACCATGTATACTTTCTGATGATGAGTGAGCTAGCTGAAGTCGGCAGATGGCTATGACGACAGATGGTCAGTACTGAATGGATTCCTTGGTAGATAGATGTGTAAGCAAGTGGGGAATTAATTTTATGTGCTACTTACAAAATACTGGGCATATAGGCATCTATTTCCATGTTCACGCTCATATAAAAATGAGCTGAAATTCAGGTTTCTTGTTTTGGAAAGATTGCTTTCTCCACTGAGGTGTAATTTTTCACATCGTTGTACGAATGAAGAAAACCTGAAGTTGGAGCTACCAACATTCTGTTCTTCTTCTTTTTTTTTTTTTTCAAGTGGAAACAGTCTCCTCATCATGAGTGACAACCAAATGCCAGAAGAAGATACAGATGAATTATTCTTGATTTGGAAACAGTGAGGTGCATTGGATTTCTTTTGTGTGTGTGGAATCTTCAGGGGTCTTCAGGATGTTACAACTAAAACTTCATAGATACTTATACAAGTTTTACACCAGATCTTAAAAATAGCATTTCCTATACCTGCACAGTCCAAACTTCATTCATTTTTGCCTATTTTAATTGTATCTTATGCATTCTTTTCTTTTCATACAGGGTCTTGGTATGCTGTGCTGGGTGGCCTGGAGTTTACAACATAGTCTAAACTAGCCTCCTGCCTCAGCTTACTAAGTGCTGGGATTACAAGTGCGCCCTATCATAGCTGGTTTTTACTGGAAATTTTAAAACTTTCATCTAAAGTGATCCTCCAGTTTGCATATTTCTGAGAGAACTGTGCAAGCCCTCAGATTGCACTGCCCTCTCCCACTTACTTGTGACCGGCTGTCTACGTAGACAATGAAAGTGTACTTTTCACGTGCTAGGGGATACAGAGGAAGAACTGAATCTCTGCCTCAAGCTGTTCACACTGCAGAGAAAAGGCATTTCTGGTGAATATGATAGATGTGTATTAGGAATAAATTAGAAAAATTACTCTGGGAAAGAGCTCCTACACTTGGCGGTATGAATCTAAAAGATACAGATCTGAATTAAGATATAGTTCATGCCTATCCAGGCACAGACAGGGAGAAGCTGGAGAAATACCCAGGAATAGGAAGAATTACATCAAAGAAGCTGGACAAAGGCTAAAATTAAAGATATTTTTAAAATGAAGAAACTATCCCCAATAATAAATGGAGTAACCTCTAACATTTTTGGTGACTGTCCTTCAAGTCTTTGTGACAATCACTGTATGTATGATTTCAGAGCTGACCACTTGGTATAACTGGGTCCTGTTCTTCTGACTCTGTATTTCTCTAATATTCTTCAGTGCCTGACCCATATGTAACAGTAACTATCATTTGCCTAATGCCGTTGTCCTCACAGAGGCTTACTACTGAATAAGCTCATCCTTTCTATTTCATTCTGAACTCTGGCTGGCTAGTTCAACTCAGCTACTGTGGCCCAAACTCCTCCCCAAGCTGACTGATTAAAACTCTACTTGTGACTGAATTGCTCTGCTTGGCCTAAAACTAACTGACAATCCGTTCTAATCTGCTGGCTCCTTCTCACTCTCTGGCTTGCTCTGTCTTTACCTGCAACTTGTCTCGTTAAAACTGTCACAGTAAAACTGCCTCCTTCCCTCCCCTCTCCTCCCCCTAACCCCACCCCTCCAATCACTGACTCTATAGAACTGACAGACTAGAACTCAGAGATCTGCATGCCTCTGTCTCCTGAATGCTGGGATTAAATGAATGTTCCACCACACATGGACCTAACTTTTCTTTACCTGAAACTTGTTCTATACCAGGCTGGCCTTGAACTCAGAGATCTGCTTGCTTCTGAGTCCTGGGATTAAAGGCATTTCTGTATTCCAGCCAGAGCAGCCATGTTGCTGGATTAAAATTCCTCTACACCCATAGATCTCACATACCCATATCAACACAAGAATTACCATATGGCTATTGCTACAGTTACTCACAAAAGTATTTTGTGTATAGGATACCAAGCTGAGAGAAAAAATGACAGACTCATCTTTCTTTACCTTTTATAGTGTGAATTAACCCTTTGGTTGTCATTATTTTTGGCGGCAATCTAGAAAGTCTGAGACCAAGAATGTATAAGTCGTGCTGCAAAGCATTGATATAATTATTTTCCAAGGCCAGAGTGTAGAATATCATGTAGCACGTTTATGTTATATATTTCCTATAGCTATATTTCCCACATGCATGCGTGATATTTTGTTGTGTGGGAGGTATTGTTGGGGATTTTTGTTTGCTTGTTTTAGTCTTTTGATATAGAGGCTTGCCAGACAGCCCTGGCTGGTCTACATCTTGCTGTATGGACCAGGCTGATGTTGAACACATGGAGATCCACCTGCCTCTGCATCCTGGGTGTTCTACTGATTATTCTAATTTTTAAATAATAAATTTGCCCTGACTTATAAGATATAAAATATCAGATACTCACTGGGCATCGATAGAGGGTACTATCCAGAATTTAATTGAAAGTAAAGAGATGGGAGTCGGGGAAAGGGAAGCATATTGTGAATTAAGTATCCTCAAAACTTCGAACAAAATAGTGGCAGAATATAGAGTTATAAACAGCCAGTCCCACGGGGAGAAGCAGCGGTCTCTCCATCTTTACCTTTGCTCTGCAAATCAGCAAGGATTTACTTTTCTAATTTTCCTTCTTAGTAATTGTGTCTTCTAGAAAACTAAGTATGTGAACAATTTGAATCAGAAGAATTAAAATACCAAGTTAGGTATAGAAGGCTTTAAGCTCACTATTAATGATGAAATCCAGATTTAATGTGGTCATGAGTCATAGGGGGAACAGTCGGACTGAAGGCTGTGAAGTCCTCCTTTCAGATGTGGGCGCCATGGAGACATTTCTACACAAATCACTGTCTTAACCATTGGAGCTGTGTACTTTTCCATTCTTATTCCAAGGCTTGGATATAACCCGCTGCCAGCATTTCTCACTGGCTTGTCATTTCCTCAAGTAATAATTGAGACACACGTTTGCCTAAAGCACAGGCCGGATGATGGGGTTTGCTTCCTTTGCTTCTCTCCTCATTTAAATTCTTGGAGGACACTGAGTGAGAACGTGCTAGAAGTCTCCATTCTTCTCCACCCAGTGGCCAGTGTGAGGGGATCAGCCTTGTGTAGAAACTCCCCCTTCTGCCAAAATCCAGCTTCTAAGGGCAATTGTTAAGTCCCTCGCCTCCCAGGAGAGTAGATGTGAGGTCTCTGACTTAGCCCAGCCCTTACAGTGCTCATGGATCTTTAGCAGTGTTTGTCTTCCCGCCTCGTGGCTGTTAAGAACAGCAGTGCAGACACAGACATTTTCAACAGAGTTGTTTATGTTCCCTTGGCTGAGACCAGTGTGGCCCTGGCTCATAATATTTATGTGTGTTTTCCTTTTGGTTTAATTGTAATTAGCCTGCTGTTTGCTGCATTTCTCTTACCTTGCCTAAAGAATTTGCTTTTTCCTTCCATTGTTTGCACTGGTATCTTTTGAATTTCCTCCCGCCTATTTACTTTTTGGCATAAATAATAATTGGTGCTACAGGCGAACTTGATAAAGTCTTATTATTGTGTTCCCTTTTGTCCACCAGCGATCAAGAGGCATAAAAAAACGTCTAAGCCATTTTCTTTCTCACTTGCACAGCAAAACAGAGGCAGCGTTTTCAGGAAGAGCTCCTGTTCGTACTTTTATTAAAAGTCTAAATCGCCTATTATTTTTATGGATATTTTTTCCTCTAAACCTATCTTAATTTTAATTTTTCCAAACATAAAGTTTGCCCTGTTTGTGAGTTATCAAGTTCTGCCTTACTTCTACTCACACCCTAGTTTGTGACATTTACTAGAAGAAGTTCATATTATCTTGGTTTAATAAAGTCGTATTTTCCACTTCAGACCAAGTAGCTAGTTAAAAATCATATTTACTAAAGCACATCCTTTTCTAAATGTTTCTGTAAGTTGTGTTAAAACATACTGATTTTAGCTATCCAGGAGAAAAGGAAGAGAAAGAACTTGGGAATTCACCTTTGACCACCGACCCAAATAAATTACTAATAGATTAAATGGTTGTCCTAGTTAGGGTCTCTATTGCTGTGAAGAGACACCATGGCCACTCTTATACAGGAAAACATTTCATTGGGGCTGGCTTAAGGTTAAGAAGTTTAGTCCATTATCGTCATGGTGGGAAGCATGGCAGCGTGCAGGCAGGCGCGGTGCTGGAGAGGCAGTTGAGAGTTCTACATCCAGATCAGCAAACAGCAGGAAGAGTCAGCCTCTGGACCTGGCTTGAGCTTCTGAGACCTCAAAGCCCACTCCCAGTGACACGCTTCCTCCAAGAAAGCCACTCCTATTCCACCAAAGCCACACCTCCTAATAGTGCCACTCCCCATGGGCCTTTGGGACCATTTTTATTCAAACCACCACAGTGGAGTAAAGGAACTTGCCACCAGGGCGGAGCCCATGAGCTCCTTCCCTAGAATTCAAAAGGCAGAGAAAGAACTAAGTCCAAAGTTGTTCTCTGCCCTTAACATATGTGCTGTTGAACATAGAAGCACACACAGTAGATAAATGTAAAATAAAGTCAGTCACTATGTATTCAGAAAAATCAGTATGCTTAGCTGAGCATAGCTATAAACTTTAAACAATTTTAATGTTTTAAGGCAAACAACAGACTGGCATTTGTCACAAATGTGTCTGAAAAACAATGTCACACCACAAACATAGTGGAAATACAACACAATCTAAAACTTAGGAAAGAGAGGGCCAAAAAAACTTCTCAAAGGTAAAGACCTAAAAATAAACAGTGAAGATTATTTAATTCATCCATCTTTCTAACCAAGGATATCAGAACGGTAACAACTAGCCACTCTTGTTGATCTCTATAAATTAGAAAGATTTTAAAGTCAATTTAAATACTAGTAAACATTATAAATATTAGTTACTTTAACTCCACCTTCAATCATCTACATTTTATAAATTCTCACAGTGAACACATTGTTTTCATTGGGCTATATTAAAACATCGTAACTAGAACGTAGCTATATAGTTCAGCTCTTCACTCCAAACAGACTGTAAGTCACCAAATGTGCCAGTTAGTTTTTGTGAGTTGGTCCCCTTCTGATTAAATTTCCTAATGGCACCATATTTCAATTAATATAAATATTGTTTGTTCCTTGAAAGTAAGGACTCACAAAAGCAGAGATCTTTTTTCCAAGCCAACAACAGCCTACCATCTTATTTTACGACAATCATGTGAGAGTTATTAACACGCACGATAAGGCTGTTCTGTGGCAGATGCTCTTTGTAGGGTCAGCCTGTGTACATTTAATTCTGTAGTTGAACTCTGAGACATAGTCTGAGGCAGTGATCTGAAGTGCTGTGGAAGTGTCTAAGACTTAGGGCAAATGGATTTGCCGTAATAAAGGCAAAATCTAAGACAGTCGGTTACCAAAATGTATTTGTCTTGAGTGGCAAATGTGTAGGTTACAGCCATTGATTTCAAAGCATTAAAATATAATCTTGATTTAAAAAACAATTTGCAGTTCTAGTGGGAGTGCCCTAAAACAGATCCCTTAGAGAAATGCAAGATGTAAGGCACGCACGCGAGCAAAAATACAAAGTATTTTTCCGTTTATTTGATTTGGTACTTGTTTGTTTGAGATAGACTTGTGTGGCCCAGGTTAGCCTCAAAACTCCTTATATAACAGAGAACGACCTTAAACTTCTGTTCTTCCAGCCTTTATCCCCTAACCTCTAACCTCTAGAATTTCAGGTATATACCATCAACACTTGATAGAAAAGGTTTATCTAGAAGTCACAATATCTAAATTTATGTACACACATATATTTTAAAACTTTTGCATTCTGTTTTAATGCAGTAATTTAAACTATGGTAGAGATTGGTATTTTAATGTTACTATGTTTTAATTAATAAATAAAGGAATACTTAAGGCAAAGTTTATACTACTTTGAACCATGTCTACATTGTGAAATGGCTAAAGCATTTAATGACTGTTTTGAACTCCCAGACATACATATAAATATATGCTCTTCTGTACTACATATGATTTGTCCATTCAAATGTCTTCACTTTTTCTGAAATTCATTTAAAATTATTAATCATCCTATTATTTCTACAATAAATATGTTTACTAATAACATAGGACATGTTCTCAACTCAGAATTGTTTACAATAAAATTGTCAATTTCCTACAAAGGCACTATGGAGCCTTGCTGTAGTCAGTCATGATAGCAAATATATACTACATATCTGACCCTTATTTCTGGAAAAACCTCATTGAACTGTGTTCTTGTACAAAAAAAAAAAAGACAATTTATGTGACCAAAATAATATTTAAAATTCATGTATAATAAAGCAAATTTATGAATCCTTAAATGTAATAACATTCTTTTCCCATGTAGACGAGGGTCCAATGTATCTCTTACACTGGACATGAGTAGCCTGGGAAATGTGGAGCCCTTTGTGGCCGTCTCAACCCCCCGGGAAAAGGTCGCCATGGAGTACCTGCAGACAGCCAGCCGAGTTCTCACAAGGCCACAGCTGAGGGAAGTCGTGGCAAGTTCCCACCTACTTCAAAGTGAATTCATGGTGAGCTGGCTCCTTCTTACTCTGTCTAAGCACTAGGTCTGTATCTGGAAATGGTGCTGTCTCAAGCAGCTGACTGTGAGCAAATGGTTGCCGTGCAAAAGGTGAAGAAGTGTCATAGGTTTAGATAGGCCTCCTGTCTTACCTGTTGATTGGCTGTTGAGGCTGCAACGCAATTCTTAACTGACTCGGAGTTACCCAGCTTGAGCGTGTAAGAGCCAGCAGTGTGCAGTACCACAGGGGACTGGAGCAGAGAGAGAGACATTTCTAGATTAGGATTTAGCCTTTCTGTGATCACGAGGAACTGAATTATTCTGGTTTACTGGAAAGTGGCAACAGTTGAGCCTCAGAAACACAGAGAGGAAAAAAGGTAACCCCACAGATTTTAATACATGTTTAGGAAATGGGGTTTACGCTTATTTTAGAAACGCCACTGGGTCTGCAGTGGAGAAGGCACTGAAGGGCAGATTGGAGGCTCAAGAGGCAATGCCATGGAAACCAGAAACCAGAAGGTGTCAACAATATAATACTCTCAGAGAAATTGAGACAATGTGTAACACGGAAACAAAACATTGGTTTTGTTGGATGAGGCAGCCAAAGTAATGGAGAAGGGACAGATAGTACTCGGGATATTTTTTTTTTCCATTTTTAATTTAGGAAACACAATTCAAGAAAGACCAAGTGCCAAGTGTGGGCTAAAAATAATAATAAATGCTGTATGAGGTTATTTTAGAAAAATCAATATTGCATCATTTTGCATGCAATCAATATTGCATGGTAAGACACTACACACAGAGAATAAAGTTGGAGAAGTTCGTATTACCTGAGGGGAGTACTCACTTTTTAGATGACTTTACACCAGAGTTACCCAGCTTGAGCTATATTGATCAAATATAATAAATAGATGGTTCTGGGGTCAGTTCAAATATTTGGCATCAGAGTAGTGGAAGATGATCAGTGGTGCGTTAGACTCCCCGTTAGAAACACCAACTGTCATAACCTCCAAAGCAAGATGCCACAGTGTGTCCATTTTTATATGGTATGCAAATTAAACCTAGAAATGGAAGAGCCAGTTAACATCACAATGCCTAGCATCTAGAGCCTGTCCTGGGGCTATCAATATGTCTCTATGAAATACGCCTTCGGCATAGCCTACATCCCTGAAAGGAACGATGAGGCCAACACGGAGAATGACAACGTGGGGTCCTGACAGGCTGTCAGCGTGTGCCTGAGAATGGGAAATGAAAGAGAATGGGATGACAGGGTTAGACATGTCACCTTCTCTAGCTTTGTCAAAGCAGACACACTTGGAATTATCAAAAACGAACATGTGTGTTGGGACTCAGGTTAGCGGGCAGAGTTAGCGGGCATACATGAACCGCCGAGTTTGATCCCCATCACCATATAAACCTGAAATGGTGATGCACACCACTCTAAGTAGAGGAAGGCAGATTATAAGCTCAGGGTCATCCTTACCTCCATAGCCAGTCTGAGGAAAGCCAGGGCTACTTGAGACCTTGCTTAAAAAAAAAAAAAAAATCCTTGAATACTCAACAATTCTATTTTTTTATTTTTGGTTTTAATGACTTAGAGCTAAGAAATTTAAATGTTTCCGTGGAGTAGAGATGGTCTTAAATGTCTAAAATCACAAAAATTAATGAAATGGATTTTTTTTATTAAAAAGGTTCTTCTTTGTATCCAAGTTTTCGATTTGTGATAGAATCTGGCTTTTCTCAAGTTTCCAGATCGCCAGACTAAGAGGACAACCTGGGTGAAGTTCGGGATGAGTTTACTCATTTCACTGTTCAGTTATTTTTTGCCAAAGAGAACTTGGACAAGAAGAACAGGAGAAATAGGAGGCAGCAAGCGAGTGCAGTCAAAGTGCATTATATACATGCATGGAAACAGCGGGGTAAACATGCTGTTTTATAAGGTTAATGCGTGCTAATACATGCTGATTGAAATGAGAAAAATATTTCATAAGACTGAAGGATTTAGTTTTCTTCATCATCCGATAGCACCACAGTCATTTTATTGAATTTCTCCCTGATTCATTCAATCTATTTAAGAACTTTAAGAAATACTGTATTTCTATAAGAAACTCTTAAAATGCTTGCCTATGTCCTCTTGAAGTTCCTGCCCATTTCTTGAGCCTGATCATACAATTTTCCGTCTCACGGGTGGGACTAGGACCAGTCTGTCCTCTAACTAACTCTTCCTCTCTGACCCTCTGAGCCACGTGATCTATATTCTTACAAGCAAAGAATGTTATCTTCTTATTAAAGAGAAGAAATGTAGATCCTTTTCCTACAAGTATTCTGTTTATAACCACAAATGAAACAGTGCAATTATAAGGACTTCCTCAAGAAAAAAAAAAAAACATTTTAATATGGATCAACAACAACAAAACCCTTCCACGCTTATCACTCTGGGAGGAAGTTTTAATGAGTCTAAAAGAATCACAATTAATCTTCATGCAATTTTTTGCTGATCTTATAAAAAGTTTTTTAAAGACATCAAAAATCGAATAAAATAAAGCTGGGCAGTGGTGGTAGGTACGTGCACTTGAGGTACAGAGGCACTCGGATCTCTTCGAGTTCAAGGCCAGCCTGGTCTACAGAGCAAGTTCCAGGACGGTTAGGTCTATACAGAAAAACTCTGCCTTGAAAAACAAATAAACAAACACATTAATTAATTAATTAATAATTAATTCATTTAATTTTTAAAGTTGAACAAAGTTGAATATATTGTTTTTTTTACAAAGTATTTTCCTAACTGATGCCACAGCAAGAGGCTTACTATCTGACTGTTCTCTCTCTCTGTAGTAACTACATATAAAACAATATTTCCAAATACACAGGGTTGTTTGCTAGTCATTACCTTACAGGCTGTATTTTATCTACTAAGATTCTGGTCAGCCAGTGCACTAGTCTGTTGTTTTATAGATAACTTTGAAGTCCAGTAGACCACAGGGTCAATGCCCCCCTGTGTAGATGTTCTTTGTGTCAGCGTTAAATACAAAAATTGAATCATTTATTTTCCAGGAAATACCAATGAACTTTGTGGATCCCAAAGAAATTGACATTCCACGTCATGGAACTAAAAATCGTTATAAGACCATTTTGCCAAGTAAGTTTCTTGAAACGATAATTCGCACCATAAATCAAGGTCGCCTATTCAGCTCTACCTCACCCTCTTCCCAACCCTCACTACACTCTCATAGAGTTGAAATATATGTCAAGACTAGGCATCACTAAAGTTATCTGAAGTTGAGTAACTCTCTTACTACATTCGTTACAGTGACCAGCTCACAATTCCAGAAAGAGCCATGGTTCTAAAACACTATTGTGTTACACATCACAGTTAACCAATTTTTTATCATAGAGTTAAATAATTCCATGAATGAAGAAGAAAGAAACTGAATCTTGCCTTGGACCATGTATAAAAATTAATTCAAAATGGATAGGATATTTGCATGTAGATAGAAGCTAAGGGGGAAAAATGAAAGAAAAAAGGGAGGAGGGAAGGAAGGAAGGAAGGAAGGAAGGAAGGAAGGAAGGAAGGAAGGAAGGAAGGAAGGAAGGAACGAAACAAGAAAGAAAGAAAGAAAGCAAGAAAGAAAGAAAGAAAGAAAGAAAGAGAAAGAAAGGAGGGAAGAAAGACAGGCGGGCAGAAATTCTCATTAGCTTGAAGTAGCTTGTGGCTTCTTAGATGACACCAAAAGTTCAAACCACTAGAAGACAGAGGGAATGAACATCACTAAATACAAAAGTTTCATGTTTCAAATGTCATCCTAAAAGAATGTGAGATAACCCACCAAATGGGACAATAGTTACAGAAAAAACTTTGATACGAGACTTGTATATAGAATCTAAAAAGTATTCTAACAGCCCAATATTAAAGATGACAACACAATATTTTAGGATTTAATATTTTTTAGTTTTTGAAATTAAGATATAGTTCTATCATTCTCTCCTTTCTCTTTCCTCCCCACAACTACTTTCGGGTATCTGCCTTGCTCTTTCTCTCAGGCACATAATGTCTTTTTTTTTCTTTAGGACTGTGTGTGTGTGTGTGTGTGTGTGTGTGTGTGTGTGTGTATTCCTAAAGTACAACCTGTTCAGTCTGTATAATGTTAGTACTACACCAATAGACATGCTGACATGGAAGGAGACAAATCTCATGACGTCCTAACCTTAGGCAAAGATCTACAGGCAACTAAGGGACACTGAGAACAGGATAGATGGTCTTGCCCAGGAAAGAGCTCTCTGACTGGCTATCTATTGCTAGACTGTCAGCCCTGAAATCATACACAACAAAGTCATTTAAAAACAGGGAAGGTTACTCCAATAGAAACTCTTCACAGAAGACATACAGATGACCAACAAGCATAAAAGATGACCGGTATTATTATTCATCAGAGAGCTCAGAAGCAAAGAGAGACATCATTTTCATATCCACCATGGTTATCATTATGATCCAAGTAGACACAATAAAATGTGGACAAGAATGTAGAGATATCAGAACCTTTAAATGTCACTAGCAAGACCGTAGAGTAGCTGGTACATTTGCAGTTCTTCAACAGCTAAGGTTTGATGGGTCAGAGTAGAGGGTTTACCTAATATCACAGGACCTTAGCCTTGGTTCCTCTTACCACAGAAAAAAGTTATTATATAAATTATATGTCTTATTAATATATATGACCCAAGTAACACTCCTAGGCATAGACTCCATGAAAATGAGACAGGTTCATCCAAAATTGTACATAAAATATTAATAGTAGCATGGTTTATAATAACTAAAGACTAGAAATGACACAAATGTCTGTCAAGAGAGGTTGATGGGGGATCAACACAATCAAGATTCATTATATAAACATATAAAAATTTGACATAAAACACATTTTTATAATTAATACGTGTTCATTTTTAAAAAGGAAAAGGTACTGAGTTTTTAAATAATATTAATTTTATTAGTTAACTCATAAGATACTAAATATATTTTTATATTTGTATTAATATAAACATATTAAAATGAAATAAGTAATAATTACTATCAATGCTGTATATGGGTCTCCTTCTCTGGCAAAAATCATCCCACTGTAATGTACTTTTAATGAGTCAAAATCATTAAATCTATTTCTTAAGGCATAGATATTTTATTTATGACTATAATAATTAGGAGGGAATAAAAAGGACCTCTCTCTGTCTCTCTCTGTCTGTCTCTGTCTCTCTGTCTCTGTCTCTGTCTCTCTCTCTCTCTCTCCTAAAATTTTCTCTAAAATATACCAAGAATTAAGTAATCAGGACTAATGTCCCACTGCAATGATTATATGTCCTCTGGTTTCAAAGAGTTTTCAGTTTGTTCTGGTTGTTTCAAAGCCCAGCCTTCTCTGTTTCCTGCCACAGATGATATCAGACAACAGCTACAGAATCTGTATCAGCTTTTCCATTTCTAGAACTGGGTGGGCTACTTGGTCCAGGATATCTGTGCTGACAACTGATGCTGCAAATGATGGATTTTCAGTGGAAAGTATCCGTAGCCCAGAAACTTCCACCCTTGTTTCCTAAACAATAACTCAAAATAGATAGTTTAGGCAAGCCACACCATTGGCTCAAAGTGTCAGAGAAGACTTTAATGACAGACATAGCCGTTCTTTGTGGCTTGTTTTAGGCTTTAAGTCATCATAGAATTGAAATGCTATATATAATGATAATTAGCAAATGATCAGGACTTTAAATATCGTGATTGCCTTTACTGTGCTAGCCCATAATAAGCTCTTTGGTTTGAAGTTTGTCCATATATGAATGTGCTGGTAAGGATATCTGGTTTTGTGGGGATATAGATAACCAACAGTCAATTGAATTGTTGCTATTTCTTTTGAGAACAATGTCTAGCTTAGAATAGGCTAAGTAGTAGATTAAGGGCAAAAGTCAATTTTGGGTCAAATTGTCTTGCAGTGTAAACAAATATTAGAGATAAATGTTCTATTCCAAATCACAGAAGCAACAAGGGAAGGACCAATATGCATCAACATGGAGGGACAACACACAACTGACATGTGTAATAATGCATCATATATATTTACTTATTTATATAAATGTAAAGCAATATAGACACAAAACTACAGAGCCCTGTTTACTCTGGCCACTGTTTCCTACTTAAAATGGTAATGTGTACTAAGAACTCTCAATAGTGTTTTCCATATGTATTAGATTTAAATGACATGCTTATTACACGGTAGATATGCCAGCAAGTGAACTCCTCACTAAAGCAACAACTTCTGTAGCTAAAACATGATGCCAGAGTTAGGTCTCAGTTCCCACTCTTACAAAAATCTTAGTGTGTACAGGCTACTTAATTTTTTTACCACCCTTCCTTTATCCCCCAGCCCCAGGGGAAAAAAACCAGGGGCAACAATACTGTGCTCTAAATCTATTGAAGACAATCAACATGCAAATTCACTAGTACAGTCCTAAATACTAGATTAATAACCAATGTTAGATTCTATTTCCTTCCCTACCTAAATGATGGTGAGTCTGTCATTAATTTATCTAGAAATAAATCCCAGAAAATAAGTAAACACTGTCTGTATAGAAGAATCCTGTTTTAAATACAGACTATTAAGAGGCCCAATTTCTCTTTTTATTTTCTCACGGTCCTTATACATGAGCTTCCAAATCATCCCCATCCTGCCTTGCTGAGATGGGCTCTCCACAGCAATAGGAATGTTCGGTATTTCTGATATAAAAGCCAAAATGTAACAATTGATCTCTTGCAGTACCACTAATGTAACTCGGGACTATATGCAACATTTTGTCTGATGCTGGTTAATTAAATGTAAGTAGCCTCAGGTGGCTAGGGGCTGCCATATTGGATGATGTGGTCCCGGAGTCATCTCTCTTTTACAGTGAAGTCCAAGATGGGTCATGAACACCTTGACTCTATAGTCAGTCCTGCCCTTTCCTCCACCCATCCTATTCCTACCCACTGGCTTTGCCCAGGGCTCACGGGAACACACCTTTCCCCATCTTGCCATTTCTCTTTCCCTGGAGCCTCAGATGTATTTCTGCCTGGAAGGAAAACCCTAAGCATACAGTCACCTTTGATAAAGTCTGTTTTGTGTCCCTTAAAATACTGGTCCGGTTTCATTGTGTCTGGTAAACAGAAGACTACAGATCGCAGTGGGTATTTTAGTGAGACTGGGATAGACTCATAAATATACACTTGGTACAAGAAATCTTTGATGTTTCCTCCCTAATGTTGAGAAGGAAAAAGAAAGCAAATGAGTGGAGGAAAGACATGAAGAAGCAGGAAATAAGAAATGAAGAAGGAGTCTGGGAAGAAACAGGAAAGAAAAAGGATTTGGCTGGAAAACTGCTCTCCCCTGCGTAATCATATGTAGTACCTTGCTTTAAAAATAACAAGTACTTGAACCTTAAATACATAGAAATTGCTATAAATTGCTCATTTTTTCATAACTATAACTTAGCTTCATGGAGAACCACTTCTGAGTTAATTCCCTGTAACTCATATGTTCCGTAGACATAATGCCTGAAGAGAGTGGGGGCTCGTCCTCAAGCTGGGATGGCTTGAGGCCTCTGTGCAAACATCTGTCAATTAGTAGACACTAAGACAAGCACACTCTTTCTTGTCTCCCTTGCTAAGAAAATAAAACCTAGAAAATCAAAAGTAACATTTGAACTATTCACAACGGAAATTAATTCTAGAATTAAACTCCTGAATATAAACTCTTTGATATGTGAACCACATATCAAATGGAAATTGTGAAGGACGTAGGAATGAGTCAAACATGGGCCCTGCCCTCGAGGGTCTTGCCACAACCCATTGAGGACAGGCAGAAATGTAAGCATATAAGACATAAAATGACAGTTAGTAATATAAAAGTCCAGGAGACCAGACCAAGAAGTGAATGCTTCATTTTCCCTGAGCAGACCAGAATTTCTGAAAGGTGCATTTGCAGCCCTGAGCCCTGAGGAGTGGGGAACTATTATGTATTGAAGGTGGAAGAGACTGCGTGTGCAAATGTGTAAAATCTACAAGAACACTCCCTTGATGCCAGAGCTTAGTCAAGGGCTGGTACACATGGGATGTAGCTGGTGATGAGGCTGTGTGTATAGATAATTAAAGACTGCTGCACTCCCATAAGCAGAGTTTGGAACTCACCCTTCAGGACCATACTATCTAAAAGAGCAACCATTAGCCATTTACAACAAAGTAACTACCAAGGTAAAATATAAAATTAAATGGAATTAAATCTTTAGTTCCTCAGCTCCTATGAGCTGCTTGTCAAATATTCAGTATCTGCGTCTGGCTGATGACTGCATGGTTAGTGGCTGTGCATAACAGCCAAAAGCAATTTCTTCCAACTGTAGTCAGTAGAGCAAGTAGCAGTAGAGTCAGTAGAGCAATTAGTACATCATGGAATTTAGGGTTGTCCAGGCTGATGTAATCACATAGATATCCATGCAGCCAAGCCATAGAGTCACGGGGGCTTCATTTTAAACTGAAAGGAATACTTCTTATATTGCTCATTTGTTTTTCTTTACCTTTGAAGAACTTGGTTCTTATTGGATGTGAAGCCCCTGACTTAAGCTTTTAGTTTCTTTTTAAATAGTCACAAATTGCAGACGTGCAGAACATAGCTACATAGAACTGAATCCTGACAATATTATTCCTTACTAAAACAAATTTTATATACATGCGTATATGAGTGTATATATTAGAGACACTAAACTATCAGCATTTGAAGTAAAGCTGGAAATGTATTTTACAACTCAGGAAAAAGCTTCCCGGGTTCATCTGGTAGCTTTGCCATGTTATGCATCCAGACCCTTGTCTCTGGTGAAGGCCATCTTCTCACGGGATTCAAGCAGCAGAAGAAAATGCAAAGCAGCAGCAGGAGACCACAGCCTCTCCTTTTGCTCCTATGACTGCAAAGTCATAGGGATCGCTCTCATTTACAAATGGCAGCCTGGCCATATAGCCACACTAACTGCAAGGGATGGAAAGAAGGAGAGCATCCTACCAGGCTCCCAGCAAGAACCTGGAATCCTGTCACTGAACAAAGAAGGCAGAGTGAATACCAGGAGACAAGTAGCACTTTGGCTCTAGATGGGAGAGTCTGTGCGTCTGGCAGGGGATGGCTGTACACGTTTATGTGTGCTTCAGGGTCGATGACTGACATCATAATGGCAGTGTATATCTTGCTCAGCGAGAAGCTCAAGGGCTTCTAACACAAAGACCAGCAGTTGGAGCAGTTGGGCCCCTCCCATCCTACCACCAATGGAACCTGGTCACCAAGTACTGTTTACACCCCTGTGTTCCTCTTTTTTGTTCTCTCTCTCTCTCTTTCTCTCTCTCTCTCTCTCTCTCTGTCTCTCTGTGTGTGTGTGTGTGTGTGTGTGTGTGTTCTACACAATGTTCAGATCTTTTTTGTTTGATGTATGTTAAAGTGCAGCTAAGACAGAGGAATAAAAAGCAGTCTATCAGAAAGTCCTTATGTCACTGTAAACAACATGGTACTCGTTATATAACATGGATCGACCACGTTTGGTGAAGATGAGATGCCAAAGCTACACTATTTCGGAGGTGCTTTCGTTAAAAAGTGAATACATCTTGAATGTAAAACTGGGTAGAAATGGCCAATGTCAATAAAGGTCAGTCTGCCCCTAACCGACTGCTATCAGAAACATAGAGATGTGACAGGGTTTCAGAAGAAGTGCAGGCAATGACACGGCGTGAAACGATACGTGTCATCTGGCTTCTCCACAGGGTCTGTCCTACGAGGACTTTAGCTGACCAGGCTGCTGTTGGACCCATTCCCAGGGCCCACTTGGCTCTAGTTTGCTTCAGAACTGTTTGCCCATCGTGATCCTTCAGAGAAATTGCCATAAGTGCTGAAAGCCCATCTCCCAGAAGGGGTCTATGTGCTGAACCCCAATTCTTTATCCTTTGTGAGGTGACGCCTGACCTTTAACTGATCCATCTCCACACTCCCCCTGCTTCTCTCTGGTCATCCAAAAAAAGGCACACGAGGAGTACTGTGGTGTTTTGGGTAAACTGAGTGAAGGCCTGCCTTCTCTGAACAAGACTGTGTTTCAGTTTAGAAGATGCTGATAGACAGGCAGCCACTGCCTTAGGGAACTTCTCTTAGACTTACAGGTTCAATGATGGAGGAGCTCTAATGCATTGAGAGCAGCGGCATCTTATGGTGATCGGTAACATTGTTTGTTGTTTTAGGAACAGCCTGAGAAGGAGCTCTGCTCTTCACTTCCTCTCCCTCTCACTTGCCCCACTCACCCCCATGCTGATGGCATATGTTTCCATCCCAGTAAATCAAGGAACACTGCTGAAACACTTGTCAGGCAGGCTGAGGTCCTGAAGGGCTGGATCCAGTGATGTAGTGGAAAGAAACGGGAGAGGGCAGTCCGATGCTTTTCTGAAGGCACAGTAGAAAAACAGGGATGTAAACTTCAGATCTAAAGAAAAAGAGAAGGGTCCAGATGAGAGAAGAGTTAAGAATCAGGACTCCATTGAAAAGATGTCATAACCTATGTCAGAATCAGGGGTCAAGGAGGGCACCAAATGTCAGCAATAGATCAAAAGATGGACACACAGGTACACCAAAGACAAACAGACACTGGGTGAATAGCCTTGAATTCACACACTTCTCTTTGATTGCTTATGTTGCTCTGGAGAGTCTTTTTTTTTTTTTTGAAAAGTAAACCTACTCAATGTTTCCTCTCTGGTTTCCTCCTCAGATCCCCTCAGCAGAGTGTGCTTAAGACCAAAAAATATAACTGATTCATTGAGTACTTACATTAACGCTAATTACATCCGGGTAAGTAACTATACATTTCTCTCAGGTTAGCAGGTTGACTTACAATTTGGAATTGATGCTTTTACCTTTTTTTCCCCTAAGAAATGCTCCCTCCCCCAAGCTTCGTTTGCTTCTTCTTTCCCCTGAACAAAGTTTGCATTAATTTGGTTGCTAGTGTTTCATGTTGTATGTTATAGTCTCAGCAACATTGGCTATAGATGTTTCACCCTGAGTCCTCCCTCCTTGGCTGTGAGTCTTCCCTCCTTGGCTGTGAGTCCTCCCTCCTTGGCTGTGAGTCCTCCCTCCTTGGCTGTGAGTCCTCCCTCCTTGGCTGTGAGTCCTCCCTTCTTGACTGTGAGTTCTCCCTCCTTGATTGTGAGTCCTCCCTCCTTGGCTGTGAGTCCTCCCTGGCTGTGAGTCCCTGAGTACAATCTACACGTGGACGCTCTTGCGGGACTGAGCTTTACAACCCTTACTACCTAATGGCAAGCTGGATTTTCTGGGAACTACCATGTCTATGGTGCTCGAATCAAGGACGCTGCTTTTGAACTTCCACACCTCCATCATTCTAAAGATCATGCCCCAAATGTCCATTACAATCTGGAACATAAGCCAATATGTTTGTCTCTTTACTCCAAATAGGGCTACAGTGGTAAGGAGAAAGCCTTCATTGCCACCCAGGGCCCCATGATCAACACTGTGAATGACTTCTGGCAGATGGTTTGGCAAGAAGACAGTCCCGTGATTGTTATGATCACGAAACTCAAAGAGAAAAATGAGGTATGAAGCTTAGCCCAGTCCTGAATGTTATACACATTACTTCTACCATAGGAGAGATTTGAACTAAGTGAGATGACCATGTCCTTACAAAATGTTTATAAAAGATGGACAAAGGCATCAAACAGGGAGGTCACTTTATACCTCCAGCAAATGATAATTGGTATCGTTTTAGGAGTGACAACCTTCCTTCAGGCCAATTAATGTATATGGCATGCATGTTTCTCATTTGCACACATATATCTCAATAAAAAACATAAAGGGCAAGGAAATAAAAATTATTACAAAACAAGTCATTTTTATTTATTAACAGGTACCGTTTGGGTTGTTGGCACCTGTATGTATCAGTAAATAAAATAAAGCAGATCCCGTCCATGGGTAATTTTAACTCCCTGGTAGAAGAAACACAATAAATCTGTTAGTAATTGTGTAATGGAAGAGATAGATGTTGTTGAATGCTAACCAGACCAGAATAAGGGATGTGCTGGGCAGTGGGATGAGGGAGGAAAGAGTGACAATGGGAAATAGGGGGACAATAGGGACTCGTCAGGAAAACCAGACTGAAAGAAACAGTGGAGAGAAGTAATAGCCGGGCAGTGGTGGCGCAGGCCTTTAATCCCAGCACTTGGGAGGCAGGGGCAGGCGGATTTCTGAGTTCCAGGCCAGCCTGGTCTACAGAGTGAGTTCCAGGACAGCCAAGGCTACACAGAGAAACCCTGTCTCGAAAGAGAGAGAGAGAGAGAGAGAGAGAGAGAGAGAGAGAGAGAGAGAGAGAGTTAATAAAGATCAAATAACATTTCTAATATCATTATTAGATGATATCCAATGTTGAAAATGTTCTAATATCATTATTAGATGATATCCAATGATGAAATCCAATGTTGAAGCTATGGCCCAGTTCTTCCAGTCAGAAATAAGACCCAGACTCAAAATATATTTACAAATATTTTGGCTATATAGCTAGGTTCTTCTCTGACTAGAATAATAACTAAAACAACTCAATTATTTTAACCTACATTCGGCCACATGGCTGGTTACCTGTGCCCAGGTGTACCATGGATCCATCTCCTCAGATCTTCCCGGGTAACTCTTCCTGTGCCTGGTCCTATCCCAGAATCCTTCCTGCCTCCGGAATGCCCCACCTCTATTTCCTGCTTAAACCAACCATAGGCCAAAGACTTTTTAATTGACAGGTGATGCATCCATACAATACACAGTATTTTCTCTCTACAGTTCAAAATCCAGACAAAGATAGATTTATTTCCACACTAGCCATCTTTTCTGAGACTTAGTCTTTATTTTGCACCATGAGAACAAATTTAAGCAGTTCCTGAAGGCTGCCATCCCCGGCACTGCTCCCCAGGTGTTGGCCATCGTGCTGAAATAACTGTTTGCTTGACTTCCATTAATGTTTGTTTTCTTGTCAAAATTATGCCATTTAGGGAAACTCAGATTTCTCTTTTTTCCTTTGGTGAGTTATAAGTTCACATGTATAGTTCTGCAACTACTTGAGAGAATGCAAGCCCGCAAAACTTAAAAACTTTTAAAAGCGCGCTGTTTTCTTTCATTTTTGCTATAATAAATGAACCGTGTCCTAGAAGACTAGTTTTTATAAACAGATGAAGCTATACGTGCAGCTCTCTGTGTTTCTGTGCCTCCGATATGAGGCCTAAAATGGCACAGTAGAAATAAGCTCAACCAATCGTCTCGACCTCTGTGCATACAGTTCAGTCTATTGACACACTAACTCATTGACAATCCATGAACAGTCGGTTAAGGTGCCATTTTCAGCTTTGTGGTAGAAAGAATTCTCCAAGTTTCAAAGGTGCATCCGCTAAAGGGGCACGTCTGTGCGCACATGTAGGGAGTTTATATGATATGGTAGCGGGTTCCACTACAACCCAAGAACACCGGGCAAACTGTGGGCACACACAGCAGAACTTTAAAAACCTAAAGGAATTTCCAAAACGTAGTTCAAAATTCCAAAACTCTAACGAGAGCTTTAAAACCAGAGAAGTGCCGATTGCTTATGTTTTAGCGACCTGCAAGAAGAGTTCGAGACAAACCTGGGCTTGAAGGAGCCGGAAGTTACAATGAGGGCTCCTGTAAGGGGGCAAAACAGGAAGAGCAAAGGTGACCCACACAGGTGAACCACACAGTTAAATCTGGCTGCTGAACTAAGACTCTAGGAGCAAGTTAGTTTGTCCAAACCTGGCTTTCTTATTTTAATTAAGAACTATCCATTGATTATTCAAAACTGGGAAAGTTCAGACCTTAGAAACCACAAAATGCCAGGTGGCGCAATCAACAAGGCCTAGTTAGCAGCATTCTGTGCACTTTATAAAAACAAAAGCAACAACTTGGTAGATCAATAGACGATTAGATAGATAGACAGACAGATAATGTATAGATAGGTGATAGGTAGATGTATGTGTATATATGTTCACTGTGTGTGTGTCCATTCTAGAGCTATACATATACCTCATAGAACTTCCAGAAATTAGAAAAGAATCAGCCAAACATGCACTCACAAGTTAAAATTTTGAGACGCACAAGTAAATAAAACAAACAAATAAATAAAAATCAGAAGAAACAACCAGAAATACATCCACAAGAAGTTAAAATAATAGAAATTACAAATATAGGTTTTAAGCCCTGTCTCGAAAAAAAAAAGAAAAGAAAAAAGAAAACAAATGTAGGGTTTAGTAAAATAAGGTGGCATGTAAAACATAAAGCAAATTTCTGAGAAAGTAACTTGTTAGAATATACACACACATACACACACATACACACATACACACGTATACACACACACATACACACGCATACACACACACATACATACACATACACACATACACACACATACACACATATATACACATACACACACATATACACACGCATACACATGCATACACACGCATACACACGCATACACACGGACATACACGCATATACACACACATACATACACATACACACACATACACACATACATACACATACACACACATAAACACACATACACACGCATACACATGCATACACACACATACACGCATATACACACACATACACACACATACACACACATACACACGCATACACACACACATACACACTCATACACACACATACATACACATACACACATACACACACATACACACATACACACACATACACACACATACCAAATAAAATACTTTTAAAGGACTCCAAAGTAATAAAAAATAGTAAGCCAATAACGTAAATCATGGAGGTAGAGATAAAAACCCTGCACAGTCATGAGAGTACAAAACCTAACTAATAGAAATTACAAATACATAAATATTCTCATGATATAATTGGTGTTTTAGAACACATTCATATCTTTATGAATTCTATTGCTTTGACTGAAAAAAAAAAAAAAAGCCAACGAAGCATGGTTGCTCACCCCTGTGATCTGAGCACCACAGATGCCAAAACAGGAAGGTCACTGTGCGTTGAAGGCCATCCCGGGCCACAGAGTGAAATCCTGCTTCAAAAATAATTAACAATTAAAATAAAATCATATAAAATCAATCATATGGAGGGGTTGGAGAGGCTGCTCAGTGGTCAAAGCGCTCACTCATCTTTCAGAGGACAAGAATTCAGTTCCCAGCACCTACGCGTGGGCAGCTCACAACTGCCTGTTACTCCAACTCCAGGGATCAGGACTCTCCTCTGGACGTGGGCACACACGTATATGGATAGACACACCCAAACACATAAATAAAAACAAATATTAAAAAACAAATATAGGAAGTTAACAGTATTATTTGTAAATATGAGTAGTTTTTGAATTATAATGTATATTTAAGAGAAAATAATGCCTACTCTAAATTGTACACAATCATTAATAAATAAAATTGGGAGGGCAGACACACTGGAGGAGTGTCTCCTGAAAATTACCTAATTTTGTAGTAGCTCTAGGATACATTATGATCTGTGTCCACTCGGGCATTTTAATCCCCAACTCCTGTGACACATTGTTTGCTCACTCATGAAAAGGATCAGAAATGAGGCGGGGCGGTGGTGGCGCATGCGTGTAATCCCAGCATTCGGGAGGTAGAGGCAAGCAGATCTTGAGGCCAGCCTGGTTTGGACAATTTAGGGATACACAGAGAAACCCTGTCTGGAAGGAAGAGAGAGAGAGAGAGAGAGAGAGAGAGAGAGAGAGAGAGAGAGAGAGAGAGAGAGAGAGAGAGAGAGAGAGAGAGAGAGAGAGAACGAACCAGAACTGTGCTGTAATTTGTTCCTTTCAGTCTTTGAATAGTCCACGCGTTTGTACAATCTATACCAATCACGTCTGCCCAACCGCTCCTTTCCTCCGAGCTCCCTAGTGCCTGCCTGGCAGGAACTAAAGTGGATAGATCAGAGATTATTTTTTTTAATTATTTTATTTATTTACATTTCAAATGTTGCCCCCCTTCCCGGTCCCCCATTCCATGAGCCTCCCACCTCATCACACCCCCCCCCTTCTCCTCTAAGGGAGAGCATTTTTTTTAAGCATTGTAGTTACCTAATACATTTCAGAAAAACCTACTCTGAGCAATCAGGACTATGTCAAAGTCCCAGGGAATGGCTGCCCTTCGTTAACCCCAACACCTTGCTACACCTTGCTACCGGTCTCAGTCTCCTGGAACTGCCCAGGGCCAGATCTGCCGGTAAAACGCTGCAGGCAGGGTACCTCCCCTGGGAGTGCACAGGCTTTCTTTCCACCCTGCACCTGCAAGAGACAACTTTTTTTCAAGTTCAATTCCTTAATACCATTCTCAGATTTCATTGCCCACAGGAAAATTGTGTGGATCTGGGGAAAGCAAGGATACATTTTTAAAAAATAATTCCCACACTGAATTGTTGTTGAGGATTTTGTTTTTCTCTTTGGCTGCGAAATTCAACCCGGAGATGTACTTTATTGCCTTTTGTTGTTGTTGTTTTTATCGTTTGGTCTCTTATCCTTTTTTTAATATTTGAGATACACTCCCAGGGACATGAAAACTCAAACGTGTTATAGATTTGCTGTGCAATCTGCTTCTTGTTTATTTCCTGTAGGCAGTCATGATTCCAAAAGTGCAAGACGTGTTTTTAACCATCCCTTCACTGTTGAATTAAAATAAAAGTCCTTCATGCCCAGGCTGCTCAAGGATACACATATAACATCATATAGGAAACGCTAATGTTTTACAGATCAAAATGACCCTGAGAAGCCTGCGTTAGAGCAATGCGCTGTAGGTTCACACCACCAGGAAGATGCTGGTTACTGAACACCGGCCAGCTCCCAATTGTGTTCCGTGTCATTGTTTAAAATAGACAAAACTCATTTCCTCCAAAGAATGCAGAGGCGGACATATCTTTAGAAGTTCCCACGCTTTATATATTTATAACTGTTTACTTTCTAACAAATAAAGGGGTGCTTGGTCACCATCTTCTTTTTAGTAATCCCAATAATCTGTTATTCTTTACAAAGTGGGAATAAACAAAATTAAAATAAAAACAAAAACTGTAGAACTGAAAAATAAGTTCTTGTAATGAAAGAACTGCAGGCAACTTTGAGTTTTTTTCATTTTTTAAAAATGAATCTTGACATAAAGAGAACTCCTTATGTAATAAAATAATACTGAAAACAGTGTTCACCTTCTTTCAACATGAACGACTGTATTCCTAGAGAGAATAACTGTAATCAAAGGTTCAAATCAGGCAGGTGACAGAGTGTAATGTAGTTCAGTGTGGGAGTGCTTGCTTAGACTATATAGGCCCTGGGAATGAGGGACCAAGAAAGAAAGAAAGAAAGAACGAAAGAACGAACAAAAGAAAGAAAGAGAGAGAGAGAGAGAGAGAGAGAGAGAGAGAGAGAGGAAGGAGAGAGGAGAAAGGAGAGAGGGAGAGAAGAAAAAGTCAAAGAAAAATGAATGAATGAATGAATGAATGAGAGAAAAGGGAGGGAGGAAGGGAGGGAGGGAAGGAAGGAGAGAGGGAGAGAGAAGGAAGGAGGGGAGGGGGAAGGAAGAAGGAAAGAAAGAAGAAAGAAAGGATGGAGGAAGAGGAGGAGGGAGAAGAAAAGAGAAGGGAGGGCAGGGGGGGAGGAGAAGACAAAATGGCAGACAGACAGTTCTGTTTAAACTTACTGTGGTGATCTCGGCCTATAGTCAGAAAATTTTCCTGTTAGTCAAACGAAGTTCTCAGACACCTCTGAATACCATGCACTGTGGCTCCCTCTTGAACTGGGAAAGGAAGGAACCGTTGATGCCCCTGTCGTGGTGCACACAGAGTGCCTGTGCTGAGCACTCTCTGATGTCAGTGGCTCTGTCCTGTATGGAGTGCAGGGCTGCAGGAGGAACATCACCACCACCATAGAGTTGGCGTGAGGAAGGACTGACCTTCCCTGGGATAGTCTTATGCTAGATGACAAAACTTCTTGGAGGGAAGAAGTCATTAGGTAGAGCCTTCAAGTTAGCATGGGATGGAAGTCATGTTCTAATTAATTTGAGTGTATGTGGAAGCCCATACACTCAAGCATAGTACTGACACAGTAGCAGGCCACAGGAGGAAATGGAGGTCGAAGGTGCCCCAGGGCTGAGAGCCGCAGGCATTTGTCTTGATTGAAGGTGAGAAAGACCCTGGTGTAGAACGTTGGTGGGCAGGGGTGGCCTGTGCCCAGATTAGGGAAATGAGAGGAAATTATGAGGGGAAAAATGAGCTTTACATTTCAAGTATGAAGTTCGGGGCGTACCAGAACCTTTTGGGTGGTACTTAGAATGAAAGGTCCAGAGTTCTGTGTGGGCAAGAGCTGGAGATGGGACGCATGCTAAGAGAAGATGGGAAGGCTTAGAACTGACATAAAGAGAAGGATGGGGTGGCCGCATCTCACTGTGTATTATGTTTTCAACATCATGAACATCCTCTTTGTCATAATTCATCAAAGGATTACTTTTAATAACTGCTAAGATCTCATTGCGTGGATACATCAAAACTCATGCAATTATTTAGCTATTAATAGATGCTTAGGTTGCTCTGATTTTTTTTGTCCACATCTCTAACTAGCTAGCGCTCATCAGGATATTATTCATAGATATGAAACTGCCTGGCTGAATGATATAAAGTGTGGAAAACACATATTACAGTTAAGGGTGCTATAGAAAACGCGCCAAGCATAAAAGGAATTTGTCCGCTGCTCAGTGACGTTTCAGAAATTGAGAATCACAAAGGAGGAGCATAAACGTTGTTCGTATGCAAGGATGCATATCACAAAAATGAAGAATGTGCATTCAGTAAACCAAGAAGATTCAAAGTTACATATGGTTTCCCTATGATAGAGTGATGTGGGGGACACAAGCCATCTTAGAGAAATTTGTTGCAGTGAGAGGTTCTTGTTTTGGTTACAACTTCTATTTGTTTTGTTTTGTTTTGTTTGTTCATGTATTTCAGTTTTTTGAGTCAGCATACCCCTAGGTAACCCAGGCTATGCTCAGACTCATGAACTCCTTCCCTCGGCCTTCTGAGTACTGGGAGTTGTAGGGATACTATTTTGTACTTGGTGTACTATGTGGAAGCATCACCTGTCAATAAAAATCAGACGGCCAATAAGCTGAGACAGGATTAGAAGGTGGGACACTCGGCAGAAAGAGAGGAACTCTGGGAAAGAGTCAGGCATGGGAATTTCACTTGGAGAAACTCAGACATATTAAACTGAGCAGAGGTAACTAGCCATGTGGCAGACATAGAATAGTATAAATGGGTTTACATACATTGTGAGGTAGTCAGGGAACAAGCCTAACTTATGGCCTAGGCATTTATTAATAAAAAATAGCCTCTGAGTTGTTATTTGGGAACTGGATCACAAGTGGAAAAGCCCACAGTTACAGGGAGTACCAGAGTCAGCCACCATGGCTATCCTGAGAAACTGTTTTTAAGGGAGACGTTAGACCAGAACAGATAACAGTCTTGAACAAAGTTCATCAGGGCGCTGGGTGTGGTATCAACTCTTGTTTTCTTTCCACTGGTGAATCTTCCTTTTGAGCTCTTAGGGAAGGTCTGGAAGAACTTCCCTCATTCAGATAAGAACACTTCAGAGGGAATCCTGTGTGGCTTTCTGGGGCTCTGAGAGGCAGGCACAGTAAGTCTGAGAGACTTAGCTCTGCAGCTGCCGATTCAATACTTGGGTCATTTCCTGGACCCCAGCACAGCCACACGAAGTCACTAACTTCTCAGGGTAACAACATACTTGCTTGTTCTCTGATTTTCATTCACATATGTATACACGTCCATGCGTGGCCACCTACACAAATACACACATATAATATTTGTTCACTTTTTAATAATGGGGCCTCTGTTTGATTTTGGTGTGTGTCTATGTGTGTATGTGTGTGTTAGCTGGTTGGTTTTGAGTGCCATTCTGAAACTACTTGCTCTGGGTTATAAAATTATATTCATAGTATCAAAATTCAGTATTGGGGGTGAATCATATTTGGGTTTTTAACCTTCACAAAAACCATGTAGTTGTCTGATTTTGGCCTGTTTTGTTTTGTTTTTTAATTTTTTTATTATTTATGTTAACACGAGTTCTCTTTTCTTTTTCTTTAGATTTATTTTATGTATATGAGTATGCACTGTAACTGTCTTCAGACACACCAGAAGATGGCATCGATCCCATTACAGATGGCTGTGAGCCACCATGTGGTTGCTGGGAATTGAACTCAGGACCTCTGGAAGAGCAGTCAGTGCTCTTAACCACTGAGCCATCTCTCCAGCCCCAATTTTGGCCTGTTTTGACTACAGTTTTTTGTTGTTGTTGTTGTTGTTGTTGTTGGTTCTTGTTTTTCACCAAATGTTTGGCTGGCAGGGCTGGAGAGATGGCTCAATGGTTAAGAGCATTGGCTGTTCTTCCAGAGGTCCTGAGTTCAATTCCTACCAACCACACGGTGGCTCACAACCATCTGTAATGGAATCTGATGCCCTCTTCTGGTGTACATGAAGACAAGGTACTCATATACACAATATAAATAAATAAATAAATCTTAAAAAAGAAAGTTCAGCTGTGTGTGTGGCACAACCTTTATAAAAGCTAAAGAATCATAAGCAAAATGCAATAATGAATGAAAACATAGTAACAATTACATGTTTTAAGTGTTTACTGTATGCTGGGCTTTGTCCAAAGTACTTAGCATATATGAAGTTATGAGGAAACTGTGTCCAGAGAATTCAAGTGTCCTGCTTATAGTAGAACTAAAATCTGGATCTGAGTCCAAAGTCTGCTCTTTAACAACCATGTTATATCATCCTGTTTCCAGTATCATTATTATTGGTCCTGTTAAACCCTTCACAGAGGATCCACTATAAAAACATGTCAGTCATAATTTTATTCCATACTAATGTCAATAAATCTCATAAGTGAGACACATCATCAGACCTGGCAAAACATAATGCTTTGCGTATACTAACAGTCACTACACATCTGCCTTGCATGCCAGGGCATCTTCATTATGCGGGCATCTAATACATTACAAAAATTCCTGTTAGACATGTCGGTTTGATGTGGCAGGATTTGGTGTTTGGGTCAGCCACCACGGGAGACAACATTTCTTATACCTGTTAGTTATTAAGGTTAAAAGTCCTTAAATTCTCAGTAGAGCCTGGGGAAATCTTACCTGCCATTATGATTGCTATTGGGTTACTAGTGAAGCCTGTCAAACACTCGTAAAACACAAACATTATTATGGTCTGGTCTACACATCATAGCGTCTGCCTCATCTTCAGATCTTTACAGAGTAATAAAACTGACTTTTGAGTTACGTTAATAAAATAAAAAATAAATAAATAAATACCTTTGAAAGCAGAGAGCTACAGAGCTTTACTGTTCTTTTCCCCCCAGAAATGTGTGCTCTACTGGCCAGAAAAGAGAGGGATTTATGGCAAGGTTGAGGTTCTGGTCATCGGTGTGAATGAATGTGATAACTACACCATCCGCAACCTCGTCTTAAAGGTAAGATCATGAGCTGTTGACATCTTCACAGTAAGCGAGGACGGGGTTACAGTTCTCCTTTCTTAAGTCCTAACAGATTCAAGTTATACAAGTGAGATAACACCGAGAGCAAAGACAAGCTAGCGACGTTTCTTGTTGTCTGACACTATTAGCCTATGAAGTAACCGAATTGATGTAAGTGGACGTTAAGGAAGTTCATTTTGCAGGACATTGGGGGTTCAGCTACTTTTCACTTAGAGAACATTTCTGACTTAGCCTTTGGAAGGTCTTTAACTATAGGCTTATGCAGGAGACCTTACTGGGACCTTTATGCTAACGTCGTTGTGGTCTAAGCAGCTTTAAGTGAGGCCTGAGAACTACTGAAGAGAAAGTCTGCGCCGTTATATGGCTGTGCATCGCAAGATGAGCCTGCGGTGCTCGTGTGAGCTTAAAAAACTTGGCGTTAATGGTCATTACAGGGACGATCCTAGACCAGCTTTAGTCTTAGAAATGTGGTCTTCCCTAACTGGTGGAACAGCAGGAGCTTAACCAGTGTTGCCATTGGATAGTGAATACTAGCCAGTGTTGCCAGGGGGCAGCGGATGCTAGCCAGCCTTGCCATTGTATTATTTTCACAAAGAATAACCTATCTAAGGACCTCAGTCCTATCAGCAGCCTACTCCTGGGATAGAAGCATCATGAAGAAGAGAGTGAAGGCAGGGCCCGAGGATGGTTTTTTAATTCAAAAGTGTAGCAGAGGAAAGCTTTTCAGAAACCTACTATTAAACACATGCCTTATCAGGAGTAGGCCTCCCACCTGGGCGGTGCACTGAGATGATGTGTGTGAGCCTCTGCTCAAAGTGTATCCTCGCCAGGGATTGCACATAGTTCCTTCACTGCGAGGGATCCTCAGTGTTAAACAGTTTGAGAAATGCATAGAACTATGCCGACCGGGTATCAAGCGAACCTTCATATGTTTGCTAATATGACTATACATAACCTGTTAAGACTTAGAGACCAGGAAACACAATCTATCCCTTTCTTTCTGGTTATATTTCCACCTAAGCAGGCCATGGTGTCACACACCTTTAATCCCATCACTCAGGAGACAGAGGCAGAAGGATCTCTGTGAGTTTGAGGTCAGCCTGATCTTACATAGTGAGTTCCAGACCAATCAGGGCTATATAGTGAGACCCTGTCCCAAGCAGCAGCAACATTTTTGGAGATATATGTATTCAGATTCAGTATATAGTATGTATGTAATCTGTAATCTCTATGATGGGATACAGATACAGACCTGAATTCTTAGAGAGAAGACACTCAGCTTCTCTGACAGGCCAGGGTACTCACAGTCAAGCTTTCTCAAGGTGAAAGGGTATTTTTGAAAAGCATCTAGATTTTTTTTCCTACCTAGAAGTTAGCTGCCAGCAAGAAGGGAGCCAGAGAAGGCACTGAGTGCTGTAGCGTAGACGCCTTTTAGTCCCACAAGTGAATAAGTAATTCGGTGGTTGTTGCTATTTTCAGCAAGGAAGTCACACCCAACATGTGAAGCATTACTGGTACACTTCATGGCCGGATCACAAGACTCCAGACAGTGCCCAGCCCCTTCTGCAACTCATGCTCCATGTAGAAGAAGACAGACTGGCCTCTGAAGGCCGAGGGCCTGTGGTTGTCCACTGCAGGTAAGGCATGAGCTGACCCTCCCCTGCTGAGCGGCTGTCAGCTCTTCTATTACAGAACAGACAGAAGCAGGACTTAGCTTCCAGAGTGTAACTTGATAGTAAACTATGTATTGATTACAAATGGATTAATATCCTAAGACTTAATCAAAATGATAGTTACAGAAATGAATTAGAGCTTTTGGAACTTTTTTTTTTTTCTGACAGCAAATGGATTTCAAGCTCTAAATAAATGCCTGAGCAAGCAGGAGATTTTACCCCATCTTCTGACTTGAAACTCATTTTTTGTTCATTTTTCTCTCCTTGGTCGCTTATATACTAAGAACTGCAGATAGCTTTAATTATTGATAGATTTTTGTTGTTGTTGTTGTTGTTCTTGTTGTTGTTTTAAGAGACTACCTGGACTATGTCTTGGCAGCATTTATGATTATGGCATATATGGTGGAACAGTTAACCATTTTCAGAGATATCTCATGAAAATGAGAAGCTAATGTATGAGGTGGGGAATGGACCAGTGGTCATTCATTTTAAGGAAGACAAAGCACACACAGGCTGTGGAGGCCAGGCAGATGAGGTGACAGCAATGGCGGTCCACAGGGTTCTCATCCCTATGCCTAACTTGAAGTTTATCTCCCATAACGCCTTTCCCCTTGCTTTCCTTTTCATGTGACCAAAGCAGGTAATTTACATTCATTTCCAGAACAGGCTGAGTATCCTATATTTTTTCTAAAATAATTAATGTTGATGTTTTAACTTTCCAAGTATCCGAAGAAAGGGCTTGACAAAATAATGTGATTTTAGATTTATCTTGCTCTCTTTCTCTATTGAAACTTTGTAGATTAATTAAAATTATTATTATTATTATTATTATTATTATTAGATTTATTTATTGTATTTTTATGGGGACGATATCGTTCTCTTCAGACACACCAGAAGAGGGCATCAGGTGTTATTACAGATGGGTGAGCCACCATGTGGTTGCTGGGAATTGAACTCAGGGCCTCTGGAAGAGCAGTCAGTGCTCTTAACCTCTGAGCCATCTCTCCATCCCAATTAAAAGGTTTTTGATTAATATATATATATGCCTAGTTTCTAGCATTAGACTTTATCCTAAACCCTTGGAGCTAAAGAGGAGACAACTAGTTGGGCATAGTTTAGAGCTGGCGCTATCTCCCACCCAAAGTCATTAAGCAGTAAGGATGTGTAAGCCAAAAGAGGCACTTCCCCTATAAAATCAAGGCCCCCTCTGATTACTGCTTCTAAGAATGTGGCCTCCTTTGTTCCTTCCACTCAGCATCCAAAGTTGACAGTTATCTTTGGCCCTTCTTACAACTCTACTCGCAGTATCTAATCAGTTAGCAGATTGGCTTTCCCTTCAAAGCGTCTCCTGTAATCACACTTCCTGTCCGTCCGCCCTAGCCCAAGCCCTTATGACCTCATCCATGTAGTTTAGAAGTAGTTGACTAATTGCACACACATACCCTTCTCCCTCGGGCCACTCTGGCCTAGCCTATGTGCTTCTCTGAGATGATATTCCTGAAAATGTTTGCATGACATACAGCCCATGTTCAAAACCCGGTGGATGAAGTCACATCACCTGGAGCAGCAGGGCTTAGCCTTAAGTCTGTGCATGAACACTATAGGGATGACTGAATTCCTTGGCACTAAATGAGCAAGTTTGAATGCATATGTGAGATTCTTTCTGGAAAGTTCCCATCAAACTCTTTTAAATGTTCTTAAAAGTATACAGGATGTAGTTTGTACTCCTTAGCCTCTTGGGTATGATCTTAGTTCCCCTGCCTGGTCCTGTTTCCTGCTTTTCTATTCAAAGAACCTTCTTCTCTATTGCAGCTAATCTATTGCCTTTCATAAGTCACACATTCTGTTCCCATCAATTCTTTTTCCAGATGATTGTTTCACCTGGGATCTATGTTCTCATTCATGGTAGACAAAGTACCTGCCCTTCCTAAGACATGGTCCAAATCCTATTTCTTCAGAGAATTGAAGTCTTTATGGACACCTTGATTAAACAGACCCGTTCCTTAAAAAAAATTTTAGTTACATTCATCTGAAGAAAAACATACTAAATATGTGAAATAATTACAATTCACAAAATAAGGACAGTGGCACATATGATAGTAACAAAAAAACAACAAAAGGTGTGAAGTTTAATGGCTGTAAGTTAAGATTTTCTAGGTGACAAATAACAAGATGAATAGGGTATACGTTGTGCTTGGCCAATGGGAGCCAACAACCGTATTTGAGTAAAGAATAAATGATAGCCTTAGTTTGGAACAGTGAACCTAGAAGCTGTACCATGAACCAATCCAAGAAGAGTCCTGAGAGCTGGAAAGCATCATGACGCCCACAATGGTCATGAAATAGAGACACCAAGGACGCAAATATTCTGCACAAGGGAAAGTACCCATTCCAAAGGCTCAGTTGAGCTAGAAAATAGAAAAAAAAAATGGCCTGAAAATATGTCCCTCTAGTTCCATCCTCTCTCCTAAATAGAAATGAATCTTCAGTTACTCACTAGGCCTCAGTATCTAAGTGCACCTCCCAGTCAGCCCCCTTCCCAGAATTCCCTCCTGCTCCTGTGGCAACACCATCTTTTTCGTCCTTTAGGTCTGTCTGACATTTTGTTTTCCCACTCACTGTTCACCACAATTACAATGCGTCTAAATATTTTCTTTCCTTTCAACTGCCCATTCCTCACCGTGTTCTTTTCTACAACTTTCTAGAACAATTATAATATGTACTCATCGTTCTCCCAACCTCTCACCTCCTCCCACCACACGCATTCTACTACTTATAATTAAATGGAAAAAAATATCTATTTTTTGCCCAGCAAGGCTAGGTTACTACTACTCAATAGGCTACTTGATTCATATTGGTTTTATCATTGTTGTTATTAGTCTTTGTAGTTCTGAAGTTTAAAGTATACATTTAAGAGGATGAAGCTTACTTCACTGTTTTTATTTATCTTCTCATTTCTTTCCTTCCCCATTCAGTGCAGGGATTGGGAGAACCGGGTGTTTCATCGCTACGTCCATTGGCTGTCAACAGTTGAAAGAAGAAGGAGTTGTAGACGCACTAAGTATTGTCTGCCAGCTCCGTGTAGACAGGTACGTGGACCGGGGATGGCATCATAGAGACCATGTGTCTGAGCAGAGCTGTCCACCATGACTTCACCTAATCAAGATCACTTTATAAACACGACAGCTCTATGGTCCTAGATCTCCGTACTAAAGAACATGAGTTGTGTATTGGTTCCACATGTTGTCTATCATGAACAATGATGTTACAAACATGGGTATGTACATATTTATTTTAGACTCTGTTTTCAATTCTTTGGAGTATTACTGGATTCCAAATTAATCTTGCTTATAATTCCTAAGTGGGCAACATAGAGTTCTCTACAAGAATTCCAGTTTTTTTTTCCGTATCCCACCAGTTTGCTTTCAGTTTTTAGAAAATGCAGCAGCCATCCAAAGTGTCTAAGTGGGATGGTTACTCTTGCAATGATCAATGCTAAACTTGAAAGCAACACGGAGGAGAAAGTTCTTGCCCCACAGCTGAGCCTGCATGGTGAGTGGAGAATTGAGGCAGTGATTGAGATCAAAAGCAGGTCCCTCTTAATGGCATGGGGGTGGGGGAGTAAGCAGCAAGCCCTCATTGGACACGGCAGTGTTCTGCCTTGAAGAAGTACAGGGCTCTCTCTCCTTTCATCCAAGTAATCAGATATCTAGGGTTGTTCCAGATATTCAACTTGCAAATACAGCCTTAAACAGTGAATGAGGCTTCTTGCCCTCCTTCTGAGAGTTGATAGAAAGAGGAAAAAAAATCAAAGACATAAGCAAGGTGTCATGAGTCAGAAGTAAGCACTAGAATATGATAGAGCAAAGAAGGGGTGAGCTGAGTCCCTTGGGCTTCAGCCCCATGACCAGGTGCCCCCTAAAAGGAAACCTGTGTATTTATAGTCATCATTAAAGGTACTCTCGATGGTCAGGCATTAGGATCCACAACTATAATTCCAGGACTTTGGAGGTTGAGGCAAGAAGATTGCTGAGAATTGGGCTAGCCTGGACTAAATTAGTGATTACAAGGGCAGCCAGAATGGCATACCAAGACCCTATCTAAAAACTAACACACAGAGAAATGAAGGAGAGAGAGAGAGAGAGAGAGAGAGAGAGAGAGGTTCAAGTTGTCCAATAAATATTTTGAGCACCTACTAAGTGGTATGGTCTGGAATTTCAATAAAGGAAACAAAGGAGTATTCTGGAAATGCAATAGATGTGTGTGTGTGTGTGTGTGTGTGTGTGTGTGTGTGTGTGTGTGTGTATCTCTGTGTGTGTATCTGTGTGTGCATGTTTATATGTGTATCTGTGTATGTGCATGTCTGCGTGTGTGTGCCTCTGTGTATGTGTGTATGTATATCTCTCTGTGTGTACGTCTGTGTGTGTATCTGTGTGTGCATGTTTATATGTGTATCTGTGTATGTGCATGTCTGTGTGTGTGTGTGTGTGTGTGTGTGTGTGTGCCATTTACATGGTCCTTGGGATAGTGTGTGGCACACAGAAGCCCCAGTAGATATCACTTGGTTATCAGCATCTGCTTCCTTTACTCTCCCCCTTTCCTTTGCCACCTTGGTTTAGTAGAGCCCATTGTGGCAGTTCAGACCCTGGGTTCTAACTCTGAGTCGCCATCTTGTCTTTCATGGCTTCCAGTTGTGTGGTTTCAAGCGGCTTCCTTGGCTTCTTTATTTTCTAACTTTCTCATCCGGAAAATGGAATTAATAATAGCATATACTTCTCATTGTGATGGTAAAAACTATAAATGTGAAGACCCAGCACATGTTAAGCATTTTATCAAGTTATGGTGACTACCAGTGTGGGTAGTGAATACACTAGATTTGCACTTGTACGTGACAGGACCCTAGACACACTTATTGGCGTGCAAGCTGCATTTAAGTGGGCTGGAGCCAATCATGTGGTTAAACCCTCCAGCTACATTTCCTAGCCTGACTTCACCCTCTCTGTTTCCTCATTTGCATATTCTAAATCCAGTGCCTATCAAACTATTTTCTCTTTGTACTAAAAGCAATTGCAGTCTCCCTACTTCTTAATTCTAATTGTCATCTTGGACTTGAAGAATCCTTTTGCTGGTACCCAGTACAATCCATAGACATTGCAAGAGATCTTTGATTGTGAGCTATCTCAGTGGGTTAAGGCACTCTTGATCAAACCCAGGGACCTGAATTCAATCCCCAGAACCAACATAGTGAAATGAGGACCTCTGATCTCTATACATGTGCCTTAGTATCCTCCCCAACAGATACGCCTACGTAGAATAAATAAATACAATTTAAAAATAAAAGTTTTTAAGAGGATCTGTTTGGTTCTCTTCAGATTTGGAGGCCATTTTCATCTCCTGGGTCCTAACTCAGAGGTTAAGAAAGTGCCTGGTAAGCCCAGAACCTCTCCATGTTGACTTGAATTTCTACTAGTCCACACATTTGTAAGTGAGCCCCAGCATAGGACCCTGTCTTAGTTAAGGTTTTACTGCTGTGAACAGACACCATGACCAAGGCAACTCTTATAAGGACAACATTTAATTGGGCTGGCTTACAAGTTCAGAAGTTCGGTCCATTATCATCAAGGCAGGAGCATGGCAACATCCAGGCAGGCGTGGTGCAGGAGGAACTGAGAACTCTACATCTTCATCTGAAGGCTGCTAGCAGAATACTGGCTTCCAAGCAGCTAGGATGAGGGTCTTAAAGCCCACACCCACAATGACACACCTACTCCAACAAGGCCACACCTACTTCAACAAGGCTACACCTACTCCAACAAGGCCACACCCACTCCAACAAGGCCACACCTACTCCAACAAGGCCACACCCACTCCAACAAGGCCACACCTACTCCAACAAGGCCACACCTACTCCAACAAGGCCACACCCTCTAATAGTGCCACTCCCTGGGCCGAGCATATACAAACCATCACAATTCTGCTCTAGTTCCAGAATTCCGTGAACAATGGCTGAAGTGCATCGAGGGAAACTGACTCTCACCTAAGGGGGCGCCCAACAACACCTGCCAGGCACCCTTTCAAACAACTACTGAGGAAGACACCCGGGCCTGCTGGGCCACTCATTGTTTTAGCCCCTATAGCTTGTTGAGCTTACCCCACCCCCAAACCCCGCCCCACTCACTTTAGTGCCCCTTTCCCAGTCACATTCTGCTGCTAAATTGTTCTCTAGTTTTGAAAGGAATCACAGTATTTTTTTTTTAATCCTATCAAATGCTTCCTCTATCTGCCCCTTCCTTCCTAAAGCAAACGGCCAGAAATTTTGGCCTTGGCCTCCTGTCGGCACCGCGGTCTTCCCACGGGGCTAGAACTTTTGATTCTTGCTTGACTCTTGAAAACATATCCGAATTCCCTGCTGATCTGAAGTTTGTCCTTGGATTTGAATCACTGCTGATATGCATGTTAAATATATTTAACTGATTTCTAAGAGCCCTGAGTGGAAGTTCATTCTCGGAGCTGCTCACTCGCATGGGCACTCTCAGCCTATCTCCCTTTGTGTGTCTCTCCCTTCCGTCAGTGTCCCCCTCCTTTCAGCCCACCTTCCTCCTTTTCTTCCCCATCCCTCACCTCTTGCTCCGAGGGCTCAGTGTTTTCCCCGATAGAGCTCAGCTCACCTTTCGGATTCCACTTGCTAGCTGACTGCTGCTAATGGTCATACCCTGGACTCAAGTCTCTAAAAAGAAAGAAAGCTAAGCCAGGCGTGCTGGCGCATACCCAACAGCTTAGAAGCTGAGGCAGGAGGATTCCTAGTTTGAGGTTAGCCTGGATATTTTTTTTATAGTGAGACCATGTCTCCAAAAAATGCAGAGGGAAGAAAGACAAAGAAAGAAAGAGAAGGAAAGAGGAAGGGAAATTGGGAGGAAGGAGAGAGGAAAGGAGACAGGGAGGAAGGACAGGACTGAAGAGAAAAGAGAAGGAAAGGGGAAGGGAGGGACAGAGGAAGGGGGGTCAAAAGAAAGAAAGGTAGGACAAAGGAAAACAAGAGAATTAAAGTCTTTAAAAAACACAAACTTCGCTTCTGTTCCCTTACATTGTATCTTTCTTTAGTATGTCTTCATCCTCTGTCTTCCCTTCGGGATCCCCCTGGCCATCTTAGCCTTCTACTCAGGATCCCTCAGACATTCCAGAACGTGTTATTCAGCAGGCAGAAATTTATCTCATTAAGATATCTCCACCAAGGTCTTCAAAGCACATGACTCATCCAACTCACAAAATAAACTCAGGAGCAGTGGGTGGCAGAGCGCATTCCTCAAGCCCTTCTTTCCCTTTTTCTTTTCTTTTTTTTTCTTTTCTTTTCTTTTCTTTTTTTTCCAAGAAAAAAATTCCATTAAGCCAGGCATAGTACCACCTGCCTGTAACCCCAGCACGCGGAAGGTCTTGTCAGGAGTGGCTGAAGCTCAGAGTCACCCTCGCCTGCACACTGAATTTGAGCACAGTCTGGACTACATAAGAAAGACCTCATCTCATTAAGAGAAAGAAAGAAAGAAAGAAAGAAAGAAAGAAAGAAAGAAAGAAAGAAAGAAAGAAAGAAAGAAAGAGAGAAGGAGAAGAGAGGGAGGGACAGAGAGGAGGAGAAAGGAAGGAAGGGAGGAAGAAAGAAAGGGAGGAAGAAGAGAGGAGAGAAGGAAAAAAAGAAAAGGATTCTGAAATGATTCAGAAAAGGAAGCTACAGGTCTGCAGACCTCCTCAGCAGACACCCATTTCAAACTGATGCCACTTTCACCCACACTGACTTAACCACCCAAAACTCCCTCGAAGAACACCAGAGTAGGAAAGAAAGAAGTATAAAAAATTCAAACTATTCGTCTAAAGTTTGATGGTGGGGAAAGGATTTGATAATTTTACAATTTGAACAGGGACCATGACATGGGGAAAGGGAAGACAAGACAGTCCTCGGATCACTAACTACTGTTTGTATAAGAGATAACATTCAAGATCCGAAGGCCTTTCTGGATCTCTTACAGTGCTCGATTGCATGCTTGCCTGTGTGCATGCGTGCATGCATGTGTGCCTACCTGCATACATGCTTACATACATTTTACTGGAGATTAAAACCCAAGGACTCAGGTTTGCTGGGCAAGCATTCTACCAGTGAGCTATATCCCCTTGGCTTTTTGTTGACGAGACAGTTTAATTTCATTGCCCAAGCTGACCTTGAACTCGCTGTAGCCCAGTCAGGCCTTGAAATTCCTGAAATTCCAGGCCTGCACCACCAGACACAGCTTCTAGGCAATGGCCTCTGCCCACTGGCGCTGCAAGTCTGTGCACAGTGCATCTTCAATCCCCTCACACTGGGCATCGTGGCTCACACCTGTAACCACAGCACTGTAACTCACACAGGATACCACAGCAAGAGGATGACAGTGAGTTTAAGGCCGGCACAGGCTACAGAGTGAAACTCCATCTTTGTCTAAAAAAAAAAAAAAAAAAAAAAGGCAAATAATCTACTCATATCTCACAACCGCTTCCTTAGAGAAGCCAAGGATGGCTAAGAGCTGAGGAAAAAAACAAGACAGTGACTTGGATATGGGGCTTATCTCATGGCTGATGAGTCATGAGTTTGAGCACTAGGAAGAATCAGAAATCCTGGGGGAAAAAATATTACAAAACGTGGTGGTTCTTCCAAAGTCAGGCAAGAGAAGGTCCCCTGTACTGAAATCTCAAATCTATGTGTTAGCAATAAAATCGAGTGTTCTGATTTTGGACTGAGTGTGTTAGGCTGAATGGGTGTTTCCAGTTCAAACCAGTGACACCGCTTTCCAGTGGACTCTGGCAAGGCGCTGTTATTCCTGGCTCTCGGGCAGCTTCTATAAATAGATGCCACAGTTCTGGTGGCAGATTCATAAGTCTGTGGTTCTACTTTTAATAATACTCTCGAGCATATTTGCAGCTAAAATAGGCTATTTTTTTTATAAGTAGTTCAAATTCAGTGCAGGGCACCCACGAGTGTTTTATTTAGAAGCATATTAATGGATCGTCTGCTCTGAGGTTTTAGGCTTTTATCAAGAGACAAAGAGGATGCTGTGGTAACTGGGGCTGAGGGCAGTCTGGTGGGAAAGTACACAGGCAACCATGTGACATGTACAGTCAGGCATCTCAAGACCATACATCAAGGCGATGCTCGAAGCAGACCCTACCTCTGCTGCAGACTCTGTGAGCTCTTCCCTTCTCTAGGTCTCTCAGCCTATTCTCAAAAACGAGGAGCAGAGCATAGTGCCCAACCCCTTCTGGTACGAAAACCCCATCCTAGGGGTAAACTATTTCATAGGCCTCCACCTTGCATTTGGAATCTTATGTTTGTAAATTAGATTTCATCCTCTGACTTGGAAGTGACACCCACATGCATTTGAAAATCAGTGGCACGTGTACTATGTTCAGCTGGTGTCCTGACGCTGATGGGAACTCACGTGAGCTTGAGGATCCCTCTGCTAAGATGCCCTTGCCCCGAGGTGCAGTGGCTGACTGGGGAGTGGTTGCATGTGTTTTAACATCCCTCTTAGCTGTTGCTTTACTGGAGTCTCAGTTCCATGAAGAACAATGATTTGTGGTAATAGGTATTCATAACACTTGCCTGCTACCTACTAGGAAAAGGATGCTGTGAAAATATCTGGCCTCAGAAATAGTAACCGAGGGATTCATTCTTAAAGGGGAAATCCAAGAGAGAAAGGATAAACCCCGTTTCCCGAGTCACATCACATACTAAACGTGTGAATGTGTGTGTGAATTTCTGTGAGTGCGTGTGTATGTATGTGAGTATGTGTGTCTGTGTGTGTGAGTGTGTGTATGTGTATGTATATGTGTATGTGTTGTATGCGTGTATGAATGTGTATATGTGTGTTCTTGTGTATGTGTATGTGTGTGTGTGTGTGTGTGTGTGTGTGTGTGTAAGCACTGGGTTCTGAATATAGAGTCTCATAAATTATATCCCCAGATCTCTTTTTACTTTTTATTTTGAAGCACAGTTCTACCAAGTTGCCCAGGATAGCGTTGAACTCACTCTGTGGCCAAGTCAAACCCTCAACTTGAGATCCTCCTGCATCAGCCACTCAAGTAGCTGGCAGTAGAGTCCTATACTGACAGACATACTTGGTTTCTTTTTAACACTCTAAACTAAATTTCTAATTTTTCTCAAATTTTTAAACAGTTAGATTTGAGATTTTTTGTGTTTAGCAAAGGCTGCTGTTTTCTGGAGCAGAAGACTTCAGTAAGTTAAGCACAAAGTTGTAAGTTCTTATACTCACGTATCCTCCTTGATCCTGAGAGACGCCCATTTCTGATGATTTCAGATTAGATTGGTACCTATTCTGCAGTCCTTTAATACAGTTCCTCATGAGTGAACCCCAACCAGAAAATTAGTTTCAATGCTACTTTGTAAGTGTCATTTTGCTACTGTTATGAATTGCAGTGTAAATGTGTTTGGAGACAGGGGTTTGCCAGTGGGGCAGAGACCTACAAGTTGAGAACCACTGGTTTAGATTACATGTTCCTAACACCGCAGCTAATAAGCATGGGGAACTCTCTGCTGGCCTGGCCGGTAGGGGAAGAGATGTTCTAGTTGGTCACATTTGCCAATTGAGATTGCTATGCATACATAAGTTGGCAATTTAAAAAATAGATTAGATAAAGGAAAGGACCCATAACATTAGTATTAAAGTGAACAGAGTATAATCAGTTTTTATTACTTGGGAAACCCATTTATGTTTTGCTTAGCCGTCTAATCGCAGATACTGTTCATTGAGAACTCAGTGGCTATGGAGCTGTATCAACCAGGAGCCCTGCACTGGGCAACTCTTTCTGCAATGGACTCAAATAGGTGCAATGGGAGGTCGTGGCAGAAAATCATGTATACGCTGAATGTAATATAGGCACTTGTCCCTTTAAAAACATGATGCTGAGGGCTGGGAAGATTTCCATGAGCAAAGCATTAGCCATAGAAGTAGGACCTGAGTTCGAATCCCCCAAACCCACTGAAATTACAGTTAGAGGGTGTCTGTAATCTAAGTTCTCCTATGACAGTTGTTTTCCATCTGTGGGTCATGACCCCTTTGAGGAGCAAATGACCCATCATATAAGACTATCTTCATACCAGGAATTTACATTGTGTTTCCTATTTGATAACACTATCAAAATTACAGTTATGAAGTAGGAACGAACATAATTTTACAGTTGGGGGTCACCACAATGTGAGGCACTGTATTAAAGGGTCGCAGCATTAGGAAGGCTGAGAACCACTGTCCTACAGTGAGGTGCGGGGTGCAGACAGGAGAATGCTGAGAAGCTAATGAGGCACCTAGGTTCACGTATACAAAGGTAAACAATAAAGACGTCCTGACTCTGATGAGATGGAAAGGCAAAGGCCAACACACATGCACACACACACACACACACACACACACACACACACATCATACACATACACAGTGATAGTCCTAAGTAATGATGGTCTATAGTAAAAAGTACCCAAGAACACTGAGAACATGCCTCATAGACATTACAGGAGAATGACTAAAAAGCAGCCTGTGAGTGTCAGAAGACTATGCACTATTGCAGACTGATTACAGACATTTTTCCCTATTATATGCCCCCTCCCCCAAATCCCCTCTTCTCCATAACCTCTGAAAACTGGCAGAATTTGAAAAAAGAATCTGGTAAGTGAGACTTACAATGGAACTTCTTGATGCAAGGCCCTTTATCACATTCCTTGGTCCCCTTGACCGGAACAGGAAGCAATCTGTCTAACGCTGGTTTTTTGAGAGTTGTTGAAGTCCGTAGCTGGCTCAGTGTGCTCTTACCCTGGGGGCCTTCAAGTGGAATAACATCCAATGGTTCCACTTGTAGCTTCCCAGGCAAAATAGAAAGTACTTCCGGTGGATGGCATGTCATTGTTTAAATGTCTTTTATCGATCACTTCAGTTTGATAGGCTACTTTTCTTTTAACTTGCCCATCTTGGAGAAGGAATATGTGTGCCATCAATGTCGTGTTCCAATGTATGTCCTCAAATAGTCCCTGTCTCCAAAATCTAGCTAAAATAATTTCAGGTCTACAGTTTCTACTCCTTATTGTAAAGTTATCAAACATAGCCTGACGTCTATTGCACTTCTATATTCCCAACTAACCATGATGCTATACCTCGTAAATGAATTTCAAAGACCTTATTGGGGGGGGGGGGGCAACAAGAATTCTGAATTTGGGGTTCCTTATTCCCAGGACATCGAGAGACGAAGTCCTGGAAGTTGGTGTGTGTTTTCCTGACGTTCTGGGTTTTGAGAGCCTGATAAGAGGCCTTCTTTGTAAAACAGGTTTCACAATATAATCTTCCAAGCATTGCCAGGGCAACCTATTTCTTCATTCCAGCTAAGAGATAATTGGACTTTAGCTTACTTACTCAGTGGTAGGAGGGATAGCTTTCAGGGAGAAAAATTAATCTTGAAAACAATGCTCAATGTGGTTCTGGGGGTGCAGGTTAACTGAGAGATCTTTCCTAGCACGCCCCAAGACCCCAGCTCAATCCTCAGCACTACCCAAACCAGGAATAGTAGTTCATGTTTATAATCCCAGCACTTGGGAGGTAGAGTCAAGGAGATCAGAAGTTCAGGGTCATTTTCAGATACAAAGAGAGTTCAAATCCAACCTGGTGTATGTGAGACCCACATAAAAAAATATTAGAGTTATAGTTGAATTGTCACTTGATCTGTGTCACAATCTGAAGTACTTGTCACTATTCCTGACAAATACTTCAGGCATATAGCGTACTATTTCACAGAAAGTATCTGTGTTCAAAAAAACTGTTCTGAACGGTTGGGCTCAGTTGGTAAGTTACCTTTTATTTTGTTTTGATTTGATCTGATCTGATTTTGTTGTTTTATAAACATGAGAGCCTATCTTTAAAAAAAAAAAAAAAAAAAACATTGCATATGATAGTGTGAGCTTGCAATCCCAGTACTATAAAGTCAGAGACATGCAGATTTCTGAGGCTTACTGGTCTAGCCTACTTTGAAAGTACAGGCCAACAAGAGGGTTTTGTTGTTGTTTGTTTGTTTGTTTGTTTGTTTTTTTAAAGTGGATAGTATCTGAAGAATGATGTTTGAGGTTATTCTCTGGCTTCTGTGTGTACACATGCATGTGTGTACATGAACACACACCACAACACTACAAAGTATCTGTTCAAAATCAGGAATGCTTATGTGTTAGGTCTCCCTTGACTTTGTTTTTTCTTTTGTTCTGTTTTGTTTCTGAGACTGGGTCTCTCTATCACATAGCTCTGTCTTTCCCAGAACCTCCTCTGTAGACCAGGCTGGCCTCGATCTCACAGAGATCCACCTGCCTCTTCATCTCCAGTGTTGGGATTAAAAGCATTCCCACCACCCCAGATTTGTTTTGTTGTTTTGAAACAGGGTCTCATGTGGCCCAGTCTGGCTTCAAATTCCCGATCATCCTGCCCCCACCTCTCATATACTGGTATCACAGACTCACACCACCCCACCCATCCAAATTCTTCTCCTTTCTTGACATGACATCTGCTAAAGCTCTGGAAAGATTTGGTGCAGTGGCTGGCACACCCCACAGCTGGCGTTGCACCGGGAGGGCAGACTCAGCCTCTCTTGACTCACGCCAAAGCCATCAGAGCTTTTACCCAGGAGGCTCGTTATTTTCTACACCTTTTGTTCTAAATTTACTGTACCAAACTTTACCAAAAGAATTCCAGGTTTGAAAATAATAAAAAAGCAAAAAGATCGAGAGTTCCATTGTTAGCCCAGAAGTGAGTCACCCCTGCAGAATTCCCTCTGTCTACTGATTAGACCGGATACTGGCTGGGCGGTACAGCAGGAAAGGCTGTAGCTCTGTGTGTGTGTGTGTGTGTGTGTGTGTGTGTGTGTGTGTGTGTGTGCAGTCACAAAAGGTCACAAAGCTCTCTCCTGGATATCTCTGAGGCTTTGAGAGTTTTTGTCTTGTCTCCCCCCACCCCCAATACTGTCTCACTTGCAAAGCATTGCAAAGCATGGACAGGAGAGTCCTATGTTTCCCCTACCCCCCTCTTTTAGTTTGCATCTACCCCCAGCTGACAGCTATGTGCTTCCCTGCACGGGAAGGAGCTTACACCGATTTCTGGGTTTGGCAGACCCAGTGAGATGCTTGAGGGAGTGTCTAGAAGGATAGCATATCTGAATCCTTTCTGGTCTAGTTAACAGTCTTCCTATTCTATGGCCACAAGGAAAGCAGATCCTGTGGCACCTTTACAATAGATGTGGCTACTTTGTTTCCAGAGCATGGGGTTTGACATAAACAAGATAAACAAATACTCTAGTATCCAAACCCCAGCCTTCCAAGAGGGCATAGCCAGAACCTCACCAGGGCTTGGGAGTGAACCATGTCAGTCCCAAGCAACCGCTATGAATGATGAACCCAGGTGTTAAGTGAATACTGATTCAAAGAAAAAATATAGGCAGCAGTTATTTTGTACTTAGGCAATAGCAACCACTGTGATAAGCATTTGTGAATTATCTATTAATCCCTGCAAACCCTGAAACCTTATTAGGTAACACATTCACTTGCTGGGCCAGCGCTTTGCTTTTTCAGATCCTCTGTGGGTATGAGCAATGGAAAATTTCTCGCAGACAAAATCTTCCACAGATCACCAATGAGACAAGCCACCGAAAGCACAGTCACACTTGTGACAGGTGGTACTAACAGGTTCTCTTGATCCCTGGCGCCTCCTCCTCCCTGATAACACTGGGAGTCGGGGACTCCTGGGGTTTCTGTGACTTGTCCTGCAGCTAGACAATCATGTGCTCCGGCACATTTAATGCCAATAATGAGATGACATCTGTCATTCATATTATTTTATAAGTGAGAAAAGCCAGATCATAGAGGAGGAGATGAGGGATCCACCTAAAGTCAGAGCTCTCCTGTAATCTCAGCCCTTGGGAGGTTGAGGCAGGAGGATTGCAGGAGTTCGAGCCAAGCCTGGGCTACTTAACAAGACTCTGTCTCAAAAGGACAACAATAAAAAACATTAACTGATTGAGTCGAAAAGCTAGTAGGTCTAAAAGTGAGACTTGATCCCTGAGATCTGCCAGGCTCCAAGCCCACTGTTTCCCATTGCACCTGCTGCCTCCTCTATAGCTCTGTCTCCTTGTGTACAAGTATATCTGGATCATTTCCATCCAGACTTGACCAACCTGGACCAACTTGTCCTTGGCCAAGCTTGTTCTCAGTCACCCTATTTGTCCAAAGGATACTAGCTTTACCCTAAGCATTTTAAATGCTCCTCACAGCAGGGCTAAGTAGGTCCAACTGCTGTGTGGCTTCAGTATTTTTGCATATGCAAACACTAAGCTCAAAAAGATGATGTAAAAAGATAAAACACCCAATAAGTAATGGAGACAGAATTTATCTTTTTTGTTGTTGTTGTTTTGTTTTGTTTGTTTTTTTGAGACAGGATTTCTCTGTGTAGCCCTGGAACTCACTCTGTAGACCAGGCTGGCCTCGAACTCAGAAATCCACCTGCCTCTGCCTCCCAAGTGCTGGGATTAAAGGTGTGTGCCACCACTGCCCGGTGACAGGATTTATCTCGACAACAGTGTATACTGAGTTTCCTCTTAAGGTACTTCAGTCCCCTGGATCATGGCTTTCCAGACCTTTGCAAACACACAACCACTGGTAGAAGTAAGAAGCTCTTACCATTTTCCATTTGCTTGTCTTTTCCTTTTGTCTTTTGAGATAGTCATCTGTTGTGGTTGGCCTCGATCCTTCCCCTCTACCCAGCTGTGGGGCTAGTGACTTGACTTTTTTGATCAGTACCTATTTAATAGTAGACACAAATTGTAACTTAACCTATGGTACTTTGTAAACCCTGAATTTGTACCTGAAGAGAATTCTTCAGTTCTATAGTGGACTCGGTAAGCAACAGCTCCATTCCGCCCTCCTCTCTGATGGATGACAGTTTGGGAGTCAGTGCAGCCTCATTTTCAGACTTGAAACCACTGTAGAACTCTTTTGAAACCTACACTCTGGCTGACTTTAAGCTATGACCTACTGGAGGTAATGGGTGCTCTAGTGTCAGCTCTTTAAAGGGCAGTCGGATGATGCCTTTTGGAGCTTTGCTTGGTTTTGTTTGATGATGGCTGTTTTCAAAGTGATAGATAGGAGGGGCCCTGCCTCTTGCCTTCTGGAACCAGTTCACACTGGGAACTGGCTGTTTCAGCAGCCCTGTCTGAGGGAACAGGTGCCTAGCATCGATTGTTGATAAACTTGCCTTGGGGGTTTGGGGGGGACGGGGAGGGGAGATTATCATGAAACTCTCTTGAAGACCTACACTCTGTATAGCTTCCTGGGTTTGTTCTGTGTTTTGTTTCATATTACCAGCTTACAAAAGAAAATTGTATTTTCCCTAGAATAAACCCTGAAGGGTAACTAACCCTAGATCTTAAGTTCTGACAAAGTTCAATGGAACCTCCTATATACCAATAATTTCTGTGAAGTAACTACTAAATATTTCCTAAGATGACTGCGATGACTTCCTAAATCTGAACCAACATCTAAGGAACGCATCTTAGAAAACATTTTTTTAGCCCATGGTTTATTTATTTTTACACAATATAGAAATGCCATGGCCTGGATTGTTTACTTGATAGATTATGTATTTGACCTAGGACTAGTTAAATGCCTATTTGTTGTAGGCACTGAGTGGTTTTCACTATAGCAAGTTTGAAACGTAACAACATGCCAGACCTTAAAAACTACTATATATATGTGTGTGTGTGTGTATATATGTATATATATATATATATATATGTGTGTGTATATATGTGTGTATATATATATTAAATAAATGACATAGGTAAGATAAGACTTGCTTGTTGAGAGTCTAGAAAGTTCAGTCCTATGAGTGATAGGAGTGAGATATGGAAGATTCATTTATTGAATATTATAAATAGTGATTCAGTACAGAAGAACATTGTGTTCAGACAAAGAATTAAAGAATTAAATTAACAGGAACAAATGTAAGTTTCTGCGTGTAATTTCAAATTTTCAGTAGCTTGAATACAGGATGGAGGGGGGGAAAAAACTAATTTTCAATTCAAATACAATCCTGCTGACTTTTAATTAACCTAATGGTTCCTAAGAGGCTGGCTGAGGACCAGCAGCCGGGCCCTGTGGCCTTGCCTCCTGACGTACCTGCAGATATAACCCCGATGCTCTGCGTAGCTAAGGGAGCAAATATGCTTGCTGGCAAGATGCCCTCGGGGACAGATACCACACTGTAGAAAGGTCCTATTTCATAAAATAGCACAGAGAAGTAGGAGACTATTGGTGAGTGACAGGGAAACTGGGCTTCACAGTGATGTTGAGTAACCACAGGATGTTTAGTCTAGAGAAGAAAGATTATGAGGACTTTGATGGTTGTTTTCATCATTTCAAGAACTATTGTGTGACTACAAGGGGAATCTTGAGACCTACTGGGGCTATTCCAGTTGGCCAATAGGGTGAGAATATTAGAGAGAGATTTGTTTTGATGTCTTCGGAAGCCTGCTCTAAAGGTATCTCCTCTGCCCATAAGCATTCCAGAAGCTGGCTGACCGCCCAGCCTATAGAGAAACAAGTTTTTGCCAGTAATTCCAGCAAATGATCTTTGAGGACTCTTCAGATGCTACTCTTTTTGTTCTTATTCTCCAAAAAGAAATGGGAAATAACAACACTTTCCCTGGGTCTTCCTAAAGCTTTCAGATCCACAAGAATGTTATCAGAGGGCACTGTGTGTCCCCACCCTTCCCCCACCTTCAGTGGCCGCTGCAGCAACCTTGACTTAGTTAACTGAGTCTGTTGCAGTCAACAGACCTTGGTCACAGTGACTTTGTTCCCTGCCATGGTCACATACTGCTGAGCCACTTCTGGTGAAATGGTTACTAAGACCTCAACTGTGATTCCTTTGGCCCACCCACTGGACATACAAATGTCAGTGCTGAACAGAACAGTCGAGAGAGGGGATATCTTGGCTAAAGGTGAGGTAAATGGTAAGAGGACACTCAGAGAGCAGTCAGTGCCCATGAGAGGCAGTGCACACAGAGGTCCCACTTACAGCCCACAGCTTGACGTAAGAGTATCCATTCTCTGAGGGAATGTCAAAGGAAGGGAGGTGCCTCTCGGTGCCCTGCAGCTGCCCTAGTATTTACTGTGGCTGCATCTCCCAGGCTTTGCAGTCTAGACTAGCATCTCCTGAACACCTGCTTTGTTTTGTTTTTAAAACTTTCCCAGACGTCATCACGCAACTAGGAAAAGAGCTTGGCTCCTTAGTTGCCATTTCTGGTGTCATGTTCTGACCAGCCCAGTGCTTGGAAAACAAAATGTACAGCTCCCGTTGGAAAGACTGTGGTAATATTTCTTCACAGAACTTGCTACCTCAGGAAACCAACCTCTTTGTTTCTTGCTGAATACATGGTTTTGGCACCGTGTCAAACCTGCCTGAGGAGTCACTGTTGGGCTCAAGGATGTAACCTTGTTGCTTTAGTTGTGTGGCAGGCTAAGGAAGCCGATAGGCAAGGCTAGTTTCAGTTATCCTTAACCAGAAGTCATGTGACAGTGGCCGCAAAGAGTGCCTTCGTAGTCTGAAAACTATTTTTGAATAGTACCAACCACCACTAGGGAAAAAAATACAACTAGATAAGGATTGAAACTAAAATAGGATTCACTGTGTGACTGAACAGTTTAGGAGAGAGATTAGAAGAATTCAGACCACTGCTATCATGTAACTCTTCTGTGAGATGAGACATTGGTTAGCTTTGACAGCAGGGTCTGACAATTTTGTCAAGCTGAAAGAACCATCACCCTAGGAGGAAGTGTGATTAAAGTATTGTGTATATGAAGATAGGACGAAGAGCAATTTCCACACTGAGCAGCTGCCCCCACTGATCTGTGTCACAGGGGATGCTGGACAGCCCTGATGACAATGACCCCAACAAAGAGGAAAAGCAGGAGCCAATTCCCAGCTTCCAGCCAGCTGACGAACCCTCCCACCATTGTGTCGAGATGCCCAGCACACCCAAAGGCTGGTTGTTGCCCAAATAACCTTCAACAAACCGATTTACAGTAGATCTTTGACTCGTAGGAAGAGAGCTAGATCACAGCTCAGCTGTGTTTTGTTAACCTTCTTCCGCCACGTTTAACCCAAGTGGATAATGCATTTGAACAGGATGGATAAGGCTCCAGTGAACTAATACTACCACTCCAGCTGCTCTGAGTTGACCTCATGCTCCTAACTGTAGCATAGCCATCGTCTTGCTTGAACAGAGCAGAGAATAAAAACCAAGAGAATGAATGCCTTTAAAAATGAGCACAAGAAGTGTTTGAGCTGGGTGGTCTGACCCATTCCAGAGACCAAGTTTTTATCTGTAAGGTTCTACCATTACCCTGCTAAGAGTACGTAGGTAAAAGCACTTCCGGGAGGCAGGAGGATCAAGGTTCAAGGTCATCCTCTGCCACAAAGTGAGTTCAATACTGGCCTAAACTATATGAGATCCTGTCTCAAAATACTAAAATAAATAATCAGGTACTTAGAATACATGGCATTATATTGAGCCATATATGTGTGTGTATGTATACATATATACATGTATACACATATACATACATATATGACTGCATATATATGTATATATGTATATATGTATATATGTATATATGTGTATATATATACACACATATATATATGTATACACATACACACACACACACACACACACATATATATATGGAAAGAGAGAGAGTCAAGTGTTGCTTAATTATGGAGCGATGTCCTGAAAAACATATTATTAGACAGCTTTGTTGTTGTACGAACATTATATGGTCTACATGTAAAAGCCTGGAGAGCATGACCTACCACACAACTAGATGACTGCTATATGTAAGCATTTCCTGCTTTTCCCAAAGCCACCAGGAGCCAATGGAAGCTCAAGAGAAGATGGCGCCGTCAAGAGGTGCAATAGCTATGGGGTGCATGCAGTAGCTGCCCTACCATGGCATACAGTTCTCCAGTCAACCCTTAACACTGAAGTCTGAGTACATGCTAAGTCACACTAAGAAGCATAGCAAATACCAATGCTATCAACAAAGTTAGCATGATCCATGCCTAGGAAATGTACAGTAATTACAGTTGTCAGCAGGTAGGCTTGTTCACACCAGCGTCATTGTTATCACTAACCTATGCATGATGCACCGTTTTACAGCATTGGTACACAGAATGGGACTGCACTGACATAATAACTTTGCCAGCCAGGATGGTAAGAAGAGTTTCAAAAAAAAAAAAATCATTAGATCAGCTATTCTGCCTGTTTGGCATAAGACTCTCATTCTAGCGTCGTGTTTAGGTTACAGTATTATAAGGTATCAGCAAAACTGAGTGGTTTTATGATTTCTTCCATGCAGGGGTGGTATGGTCCAAACCAGTGAGCAGTATGAATTCGTGCACCACGCTCTGTGCCTGTTCGAGAGCAGACTTTCACCAGAAACTGTCCAGTGACCCTGACGATTCACCGGAGCGTCAATCTCTCACGGGTGATTCATCCAATTACCCACTGAAAGCTCCTGCACGGAGCTCCCTGCAACGGATGCGGAGGCTCTAAAGCCAGCCTGAGGCACAGGTTATGGAAGATATGGCAGCATGAAAGATTGCCAACCTTTGTGTATAGGACTGTGTTCGTAGGCATCCCCCGTCCCCGCCCCGGTTACTCTGAAGGTCCTGTGCTGATGGAGGTATGACAATCCTGAGGAGGATTTTGTTTTGTCTGTGTCGACTCTCCGTCGCACAGAATCTACGTGTGTGATATTCAAAGACTGTCCTTTTGAGGACCGGAGGAGAGGCTGAAGATGCCATTACCCCGTGTTTAGATGCTTTAATATTCATAAAGCCTGTCTCGTGCACTGGACTGTCAGCTGTTCAACTGTACCTGTTTTAAGTGGCTATTACCTATCTCAGTTACCAGAATCTTGCTGCTCAAGTTGCCAGTGATTGACAATGGATTTTTAACCAAGACGGATTTTTGTTTTTGAAGAAAAAAAAAACATCAAATGCAGTGACTATTTTATATGGACATGTGTCTTGATTATATCTATTAAGTATGTATTTATAGTATCTCTTATGAATCAATTACAGAGCACAATGATTGTCATTGGATATATATGTGTATATTATAAGTATATGTACACATATATATCCTCTTATTAGGTATAGAGGTGGCCCCTGTTCCACAACACTAACTACTATATTTCTACATTGTGACTTGTTTTACTTTAAAAGGGGATAAACAAATTTATAGTAACTATAAAGTATCAATAATTTTAAATACTTGTCTCTCTTTTACTAAGAAGAGATTTTTGAATACAGTGTCTACCTGGCATCTCTTTCCCAATAAGAAGCAGGTGCCTTTGGGGGTGCTCCAACCTGTTTCATCCCCAAAAGTTTTTCTGAGAGCACCAGTCATGCACGACCTTACATTTCTAAAAGATTTCCTTCCTCAAGAGACAAATGAAGGCAAAAAAAAAAAAAATCACACCCAGCAAACATGAGATGTCCTGCTCAGATATGAATTTTCAATGCAGCAAAGTTGACTTTCTTTCGTACTCCCAATAAACGACTCAACAGTAAATATTGAGTGAAGCCTCTTCTTTACTTACTCCTGGTAAAGTGAAGTAGGTAATATGATGGATTTAATTTTAGTCTTTTCCTTCTGGAGGGAGGTGACTCTCTCCAATTGCAATCTTGTAATCACTTGAGAGATAACGATCTCGGAGGGCCGTCATTATGTGGTTTTCCTTATAGACGCCAGCATCTCATTATACAAACTGTACATGTTTATGTCTTTATATCACTTGTCACAGACCCCATCAATTACATGGCTTACGTAGATAGGGCAGAATCATATCACCTGTAAAGAAGCCCTGATTCAGGAAGACCCAATTATCTAACATGACGATTCCCTTTCTCCATCTCGAGGTTAAGACATAATCATGTGCCAAAGGGATGGCAGGGGAAGACTTTCTGGGGTTTATTCTGGCTCCTGGAGGCTGGCTCTCCATTTTAAACAGAGATGATCATTATCCCTCCTTTCTAAGGAAACAGACAAAAGGACACTGGTGTAAAACTTCCCCCAAACAATTCAATTGGAGGAAGTGTGTCACTGACTTTTCCCCTCTCCGTGAAGCACGCTTCCTTCCTACTCTTTGCCTCTCTTATCTGGGAGAATTTTTTTTTCCCCAAAGCAAAGCATGAACTGTCGTTAAGTGGAAAATGGAGACTGAATTTTACACGACGATTCTAACCTGCTTGATCCTCGGGAGCTTGGGTGAGTGGGTCTCCCTCAGTTTCCTGGGACATCTTTCTCAAAGTTAGCCAAGGAGGCTGGTAGCCTTTGGGAAAGTATCTGAAAGAGGTCAGAATAGGAGCCAGGTCTCCATGGCAGGAGAGCCAAAGCCGACGAGAAGGGGCTTGGGGGTGTGGATAAAAGGAGACAGCTGTGGCCACACTAGAGATTTTTCTCTAGAAGAAAATAAGTGTTGACCGAGTGCCTGGGACTCCTGAAAGTGCTCAACTCCTGAAAGGATGGGTCTCAGAGTGAGGAACCCTGGGCAGACATCTTTTATTATTTACACATAACAGTCTATATAAGCACTCTGTTTCTTGTTGTAATCAAGTTATAGCTTTGTTTTCTTTCATTTTAAGAAAAATATATACATAAGGAACGTGATTAAAGGGAGCAAGGAAATGTGTTTTGTTTGGAAGCTGTCATTTGAAAGGATTGAATATTTCCAAGGGAAATCTAGGTTTCTTAGATTAAAATCTAATTGAAAATGATGTCTGAGCCTGAATATTTTACTTTTTACCATGAATGTTTAAAAGCTGGGCATTTAGTCTTTAAGGAGTAGTGATATCTTTTTAAAAATGTGTTAGTATTTGGTGGAAAACTATAGACATTGTCACAAAATCGATGCTTCTCTGCAGGACTATGGGAACTTAGCTTCTGTAATCAGGAACTTAGCTTCTGGTAATCAGGAACTAAACCTCTGGTAGTCAGTACTTTTCTTGTCTGCTACCAGTCACAAGTTTGTGCTAGGAAAGGTGGGAAAGTCCCTTGTATTTTTAATCTTCTAATAAACGTGCCCAATATTTTTAAAGTGTTTACTTAAACTATGCAACTTGTAAACAAATATTTACTTCCTCTGTGAGCTGTGACTGAGAGGGACATATCTCTCTCTTCTACATAATGGAACAGGGCTAAATACGAGGAGAACCAAATGGCTAAAGGGGACCAAGCTTTATATTGAATTGACTTTGATGGCTTTGATAAGGCACACACACTCTATATTTGCCTTTCCTCATCCAATGAAAAGCCATGATCTTTGGGTGACTTTGTTTCTTTTCCAAGATTCCTTTCATTTTTACAGTAGGGGATATGTTCCTACTGGAGCGTACACAACTTTCACAGAGGCATGCTACGTATGATGTCTTGACATTTTCCATTGTCAGCCTGAAGATAGTCTATTGTTTCTGGGGTTTGCTTATTTTTTGTGGTGGGTTGATTGGTTGGGTTGGGAGGGTGGTTTTGGTCGACTGGTTGCTTGCTTGATGGGTTGAGTTTGAGGGATGTTTTGGGTTGGTTTGGGACTGGGGGTATTTGCTTATCTGTTTGCCTTAGGGTTAAGCTAGATCTGAGACTACTCACATGCAATGCTAGAAGCGTCAAACTGTAAATTAACCTGGTGTTTTTAACTTGGCTGACACATGAGCAGGTGGTTTTGCTATTTCACGGCCCTTACATTAGACTTCATAAGTCTTCCATCTTCCAGAGGGCTTTCAGATAGTCCACGTGCGCAAACAGCAGTGCCTCTCCATCAATCAGAAGGTGATTATGGGCCCGTGCGATGGCACCAGCCACAACCAGCAGTGGCTGTCAACTGAGAATGGGAAGTTCCTTCACGTTAAATCTGGATTGTGCCTGGGCATCTCCAACTCCTCAAGAGGCCCTTTCCAACCAGCAGTTACCACTCCCTGTGCCCAGGCACCCCGATGGACCTGCCATGCTGAGGAAGGCTTCCTTGAGGTGGAAAATACCTTGCTCTTTCTCAAGAAACAAAACCGTAAGGTAGTGGTCAGAAAGAGCAATAAATACCTCGATAGCTGGATGAAATTAGATATCAACAAGGAGGGGAGACTGGTCAATGAAAGCCTCTGTCTGAAGCAAGGTGAGTGGATCCTTTCAGAATCAGTTCTGGAAGTCAGTCTGCTAACTGTCTTGTCTTCTCGAAGCCCAGGGAGAGCCATGGGATCCAATTTATTTCCTTTGGGAGATACATGCGTTAACTAACACACATCACATGGTACCCAACCATGGAAAATTTCATTATTCTCATCAAAGTCAGCAACTTCTCTGCCTTTGTCATTTACCTTCCCTTCTTTGCCTGTATTTACTCAAATTTCAAAACATGTGTATGTATGTCTATGTGTATGTATATATGTGTATGTGTATATATGTGTGTATGTGTGGGTATGTATATGTGTGAGTATGTGTATGTGTGTATATATATATATATATATATATATATATATATATATATAGTATGTATGTATGTGTGTGCATATATATGTACAGTCTCATGTGAATGCCACTTCTTACCTGTATGCAGGTCAGAAGGTCAGAGCACAACCTTGGGTCTGGGTCCTTGACTTCTACCTTAGTTGAGAACCTATCTGTTGTTGTTCACCCCTGCACACACCGCCCCAGGCAGCCAACAAGCCTTTATGAACCCTCCTGTCTCCATCTCTCATCTCATGGTAGGAGAGCTGGGATTAGCTCAATGGATAGCCTTGTGCTAATGGAGCTGTCCATGGAGATCCGAACTCGGTTTTCATACCTACAGAGTCATCTCCTCAGCTCCAAAACAATGTTTCTTGAGTCTCTCTTTTGTCCCAGACACTGGGATCAAACACTACTAAATATTGGAATATACAGTCAATACACAGTATGAACACATAATGACTAAACTTAGTGGTCAAGAAAATAGATTCTGTTGCGGTAAAAATGTCTATCCTCTGGTGAGGAGGTGTAGAGCCCGGGGGGAGGGGGGAGGGAGCATCACAATGCAGAAATGGTACTACAGCACAATTTTGAAACCCAGATCAGTGTTCATATAGTTTGGAGATAACATGCTTCTTTGTTTTATTTTTTTAAATAGTAAAAGCCAATGTGTAGTCAGAGGCTTTCTAATTGTTAACCATCAGTGCCAACAGATGATAAATATATATATAGATAGATAGATAGATAGATAGATAGATAGATAGATAGATGATAAATATATATATATATATATATATATATATATATATATATATATATATATATAATTTGTATACACATGCACAAATTCCTAGTTCAGTGCATAATTAATCCTAAGTAGGAATGTCTATGGAGTTCATATGCAGCTCCACCTTCTCTTGAAGTTAACTGCTTTCATGGTGTATCTGCTCCTCCATTAGAGCTTGGCTCAGGAAGTCATGGAAGGTAAAAGTCAGAGACACATGAAAGACACATGAAAGATAAGTGGGCCTTACAGACCACTGGGAGAATCCACTTAGAAATGACTCTCCACAGTACCAAGACTGAAGTTCATCACGATGTAATAAATCATTCTAAACCCAAGTTAACGCCTTGTCTAGTGTACATACCCTAATAGAGTGCTTGACAGTACTTCCCAGTGCTTACCCAATGATTCCCAGTCCTTCCCAGTCCTCCCCAATTCTTTCCAGTGCTGAGCCACTGGCTTTCTTCTAGCTGGTTGCATACCAATGTCATGGGGGAAAAGGCGGAGCTTACGAAAAGCACAGATTCCCAAGATCCCCTCACACCTGTCTTCCTCTGCAATAACCTCAAGATTCTGAGTCAGGAGCTACGTACCTGCACTGACACTAATGTGGGTGATCAGCATCCAGTGTACCTTAAATCTTTTTGTTTTTTTTAAACTTACCCACCTCTGAGGCTGATTTGAATTTTTCTACGGTGTTAATCTTTAAACAGGGTTCTATCCCTGATTCATATGCTCAGCAAGGGCTTACTTAGATACTGGCTGAAGGGTTTTGTGCAGTAGACATCAAGGTTGATGATCTCAATTCTTGTATCAGGTCTACCTAGACAAAGAGGATAAAATGCAATAGTCTATTAGAAAATTCAACTTGATCAGAAAGTACGCAGTACATAGAGTCAATCTCTACAGTTTCTTCCCTGTGGTTGGTTTGTTCCGGTCTGTCCCAAATGACAGAAAACTAAGGCAAAAGTAACAGCTGTGCTGTTACTCATGGGAAATAACACCCATCTCTAACCTCAAGTCATGCAAGGCATGTGTTTGCCTCAACACTGCATGCAAGACCTCTTACTGTACAGCCCAGACGAGCCTGTAGATCACTTAATGTGGATCCTGCTACAGAGGGCTCTTCCTCCCCAAGTACAGAGATTTCAGGTCTGTGCTACCACACCCAGCCAAAACCAGCCTGCAAATAATTATTTTTTCAAATCATTATTTTAAAGCCATTTAAAAAAACAAAAAACAAAAAACAAAAAAACAGTCCTTCCCTCTGATGCTATTGTTCTGAGTCATCAAGAAGGCAGCACAGGCATAGTCTCCAAAATCCGGACCTGTCTGCTTCAAACATCGAAAAGCAGGGGTTCATAGTGGAATCCACAGTACTGCATGGGACTTGTTGCTATCTGGCTGCTGGAAACTAATATTGAACCATTAATATTTCTTTTTCCATTCCATATTAATTGTTCTGCTCCCTTTTTAATATTTTACTATGCTGTGTGTCGGTATGAATCACGAGTTAATCTTTCTTTCCAATTGTGTGTTTATAAAGTAATTCAGACATGTATTTTTCAGGGTGCCTTTTATTTCACTGACTACATTTTCTGAAATGTTAATCAGCTTGATTATTTCTTACTGAACTACCATAATCCCCATCCTTTCTCCTGCGCCTTTATGAGGCCCGATACTATCTGGAGTGTGTATGTGTGTACACCACCTTCCCCTATCTTCATTACTGGCTCTTCTACATAATTTACTCCCTTTTAATAGACGCATTATATTTCATTATCTTGGGCAACTCTCTCCAGAGTAGAAGTACTAATACAGCTAAAATCTCTCATGACAAAATGTCTTTAATCCAAGTTACTCTTTGCACCAAGTTGTTCAACATTCAACATGACTGTTATTTGTATCAGTTCAAGACAAGGAGCTAATTTGTTTATTGCCCTTATTGTTGTTCAAAAAAATATTACCTCAGTTAATGATTATTTCTGAGTCTGATTATTTGGTTGCCCTCTGGGAAAGCATTCAGAGGATGGTCTTGACCTGGGGCACTCAATACATAGAACAGCATCTTACAGGTGGACTTGCCCTAACAAAGAGCTAGTACCAGCCTCGGGGTAAAAATGTTTTAGATTGCACACCCACCGGGTGCCCCACTACTCTTAAGTTGTGTTCTAAGAAGAATTTCACTGTAACGTGAGAACAATGTAGTATCAATGGCACAATAAAATGTTAAAAATAGCGTTAACATATTGTTCCATTGTGTAAGAACTTTTCCTTGCCAAAGATCTTCCCTTCACGGATTGGGAAACGGCTTCAGCCTTCCACAGAATCTTAGAAGATACTATAGACACCCAAACACCTAAAGATCTACTACTTTTTGCATAACTTCAAATATTTATTCCAAGAAAGAGTTTAGTAACAGAAGAATGATCTTACTTGGAGAGCCTTGTATATTTATAACAAGAATTTTCTTTCTTCTCATCTATTTAATAAACTTTCAATACCCACATAAGAAATTATATCATTTCCTGGTTTGTAACACTGTTAATTCCAGAACTTGGAAAGTAGAAGAGAGGGAATGGAAGAGAGAGAAGGAGAGGGGAGAAGAGAGAGAGAAAGGGAGAGAGAGGAAAGGAGGGAGAGGGAGAGAGAGGGAGAAAGAGATAGAGAAGCAGACAGACAGACACAGAGAGAAAGAGAGAGACAAAGTCAGAGATGGATAGAGACAGAGAGAGACAGAGACAGTGAGAAAGTGAAAGACAGAGAAACAGAGAGAGAGAGGGAGAGAGAGAGAACATGAGACAGCAAGAGCAGGACTCCATTTTGATTCATCGTATAATGTGGCTAAAGCCATAGACAATAATCACCCAGGGGCTATGTTACAATGCAGAACCTAAGACCCACACTAAATACAGTGAATCACAGTTTCTAGAGTAAGGCTAAGACAAGCAAGCTTTCAAGGTGGCTCAGACACCAGTTATCTTTACAAACTACTGACTTAAAAGTCATAAGACACGGGAGCTGAATGCTCAGACTAGAGTTTCTCTAGCTTTTAAATCATACCAGTTAAACATACAGACACAAAATAAGGAGATATTAGATTTAAATATTTCCTTGACAAAAAACAGAGGGGGAGGGTGGCCTAAATGGATAATACATATGTTTGGCCTGAGGTATTTTTTAAAAATACATGAGGATGATTAAAGACAATTGCAGAAGACTGAGGTTTTTTTTTCCCTCCATATAAAAGCCCAAAGCTGTATGCAATGGTAACATCTTCAACGTTATTTGCAGAACATGTCTCCAGAAAGTTTTGAACATTTATCCAACTTTGAGAGAGTCCGGTTTCACCCACTAATTGTGCGTGTTGACTAATTTATTTTTTTCAAGTTCTTATGATAAGAACTCACCAACGATTTTTTTAGTAAAGGAAGCACAGCCTGGCCGAGAAAGAGAGAGAGAGAGAGAGAGAGAGAGAGAGAGAGAGAGAGAGAGAGAGAGAGAGAGAATGTAATCGCATACTAAGTCTTTGGAAGCTTGAATTTGGCTGTAACCCATCCTTACTTTTTAAAAGGGTCTGAGAAATAAAATTGTTTTGGGTGGTCCTTAACTTAGAGATTCAGCACTGGGCAAAGCAGGAAGTGACAGAAATGCTGGACTCTGCATCCCCACACTGACAGATGCCTGCTGAAGGGAACACTTAGACTCTAAACTCAGAACTCAAGCCTGAGAAATGGACACTGCTCTCAAGATAGCAGTGAAGAAGCCTCAGGTAGAAGAACGATGGCCGAATCTGTTCTGAGAAAGCACCTTGAGCTTACTCTCTGGTCTGTGTGCAGAGTGTGTAACCCTGGCACAAGGCAGTCACAGTATTAAATGGTATGAAGAGAAAATAAATAAATAACTGAAAGTTGCATCCAGAAAGCTATCAAAGTGTAGACTTGGTAGATATCTAAGGAAAGTCGCAGACAATAAACATGGATAACCACTTACATTTGAAATTCAGATCAAATGTAAGTATACTTGTAAAAGGCATTATGGTATTATATATATTATATATTATATTATATTATATATTATTATATTATAGTATAATATATTATATATTTTATATTATATATTACTATATTATATATATTAGGGTAGTATATATAATATGTATATATATAATGTGATGTGTGTATATATATACACATATATACATATATGTAATACATATTATAATGTAATGTGTATATGTATATATATATACATATACATACCTGTGTACAAAGCCTTCTGCACAGCCCTTCTGCATCTCAGGGAAAGACTACTGAATTATCATGGTTACTTCATTAACTTTTGTGAGAATATCTATTTATATCTTGTTAAGTCGTACTGGGTCTCTTCTGCAGAGAACATTCTTTGCCCCTTAGCCCCTCTCACGCATATGCACTGCTATGTGAAATCTACTAGTCAGGTAACACGAGGACGGGAGGAAATGGAGCTCCAATGGGGACAAATAAGGCTGACTACAAAGTAGAAGTTCATTCCTTCTTTAAGAGGGGCTACTTGACACATAGTAGTTGCCTAATAAATAGTTGTTCGATGTTAACGAACAAGGGATGAAGTAATAAAAAGTAAACTGTTGTTCAGTGTCTTAAAGCCCACAGTCCTCAAAGTTACAGGATTTTCTGGGGTTTATATTCCCGGCAACTCGACATCTCCAAAGCCAGTGAAACACCCACGCATATGCTGTTGGCCAATCCTTTCCAGAATTTTCCAATCCTTTGTTTTAGCTTTTCCCTAAAATATTGCTACACCGTGAGTTAAAGCCTAGCAGTGGCATCGCCTGGGAGCCTGTCACAGACATAAGAACACTGTTGGTTTTTTGATCATGATGAGGTGAACCAATGTTTTCATGTTTGTTTGGTTGGTTTTCAATATGGAAAATTCAGCCCACCGGTTCATATATCCTAAACCAGCAGCTGTTCTTTCAAAAGATTTGTAACTTAGTAAATACAACAGCCTTGCTTGGCAGTGCATGTCTTTAATCCCAGCACTTGGGAGGCAGAGGCAGGCAGACCTCTGAGTCTGAGGTCAGCCTGGTCTACAGAGTGAGTTCTAGGACAGACAGGGCTACACAGAGAAACCCTGTTGGAAGAGAGAGAGAGAGAGAGAGAGAGAGAGAGAGAGAGAGAGAGAGAGAGAGAGAGAGAGACAGAGAGAGAGAGAGAGAAGAAAATTCAACATTCTTGACGACTCACAGAACTAAAACACTTCCCACCAGCAGGCACTGCACTGTCATGGTTAGACAAGAACAAGACATTCTGATGTGCTATCTGACAGCCAGCAGTAATAAAGAATGTACTGACTGTCTCAAAAAGTTAAAAGAAGTGATTCTAAATATCTACCCCATAAAATTTGAAAAGATGTTGGAGGAGGTAAAGTTAACCTGATTGAATCATCATACATATGCAGGAATCTAAACATCAGTAACACTCCATGAACATATAATTTTATGTTTTACACATTGGTTAAATTAAAAACGCAAATGTCCCTGTCATAAGTGTTTACATTATGGTTAAAGAAATAAGTGCTATTAACGGTACAGGAGCCACAGTTCTTCAGGATGCAGGCAAGTCACTAACAGAGATTCTCGAAGTGCCAAAGTGCCGTTCTCTTTAACACCTTTTTTAGAAGCTGATAAAAGCTATGACCCACGGCACTGCTGTGGTCTGAGTGCTCTAAGCTCAGGAGTCTGGGTAGATCTTTGGAGACCCATGGATCACTCCGGAGAGCAATTTAGTGACCTAGGTATTCACAGAATGAACTTGAACTCTGTCATCTATACAGTACTGGCCTTTCATAGAGAAGTGTCCATTACTTTCCCTCCCTCCACCATATAAAATTGGCGGTTGGATGAAGGGTGGGTAAGCGAGACAGGGCAAATAGGTATTGTCACTTGCTGAGGGGATCGTGGCTTTTTTATAGCATTAAATCTACCCACGTGCTCCTTGTTGAAGGGCCTTTACTTACTACATAAAAACTGTTTTTATATGGTACTGGGAATGTGGCTGTTAGAAAAATTCTTGCCTACCCTAGCCTGTATCATGTCCTGGGTTTGAGCGCTAACACTGTATACACACCAAGCATGTTGGTCCACACATATAACATCAGCACTTAGGAAGAAGAGGCCGGATGATTAATGTCCTTTGGCTACATAGCAGGTTCTAGGACAGATACAGTCTCAGTCTTATGATAGCCTATTTCAAAACAAGATCATTGTATGTGAAGAATTCACATAAAATTTGTAAAACATGAGAATGATTTTTCTTTTCACCACTGTTCTCTCTTCTCAGCTGGCCTGGGTACAGAAGTCTCAGTGCGGATTGCTAGGAACTCAGTTGCTCCCCAGGCCCCCACTACTTCTAACACCATCCCATATAGCCCAGAGCACATTAGCAATACCACAGAGACATTCCTCCGGAGCACAGCAGAGACCCTCGGGAGCACTGCAGAGACCCTCAGGAGCACTGCAGAGACCCTCAGGAGCATTTCAGAGACCTACAGTCAAAGCAGCAGCAAGAGAGATCTCTCCAGTCTTCACACGGCTGGAACTACAGACACATCCTGGAGTCCGTCGACTACTCCACCTTTCTCCAGCACTACTGCAGAGGTAAAATGAGAAGGGGGCGGTACAGTTGTGAAGGGTTGCAGAAAGCCCTTTTCCCTTGAAAAGGCTTGCTTTGTTCAAAGTTCTCCTGCGCGTTTAGAAATCAGTCCGCTTTGTGTCTCACCTGCAAATTGTACACAAACGTCTTGGGCATAATGAGGGATCCTGTGAAATGTCTGCCTCTTGATGAAATGGAGAAAATTGGGCTTGGCGTGCCAGACCTGTACTCTTGTAGACTGGCATTTTGTGAATCAAAGTCGGGGTTCGTGGCCTTAAACGTCGTCTGAAAGAAGTAAATAGAAGTTGAGAGCAGAATTTTGTATTTCTGAACTACTTATGCTGTACGGGGCAAGAATCACAAAGTGGTGGCAGACTCGGAGTCATTGTGATTGATTGGGACGATAAAGATAAGCAGAAGGCGTGGCACCGCCTACCTATGGTCTTGGTGGTCCGAGTCAAACGGGTGAGCAGCTCACAGGTGCTACCCAAACAGTCTCTCTGTTGTGGGTGTCCATTTCTTTGGCTTTGCTTTCTTCATGGAGATTTGAGCCACAAAGGCAATAAAATGATGAAAATAGAGTGTGCCACGGAGAGCATGGGTGTGTCTTGATGGTAGAACCCTAAAGTACACTCGTGGGTGAAGCATGAGTTAATCTGTAGCACAAACAAACAAGCAAAAAGTCTACATTTTGCTAGGGAGTGTTTAGCTCTTTTGTCAGAGTCGACCCAAATTTAAGAAATGTAAAAACCCAGTATCATCCAATGACATCCACCCAGTTGGACCCCCTTGTTGCTTTTGCATTGGATTAAACCTAATATTGCATGTGGTCCCCAGATACTAAGCACATCTATCATTATTGATCACAAAACAAATACAGTGGGGACATTGAAAACCTCCTGGGAGTCTGTTTGTTTATTCATTTGGGGAGTGGGGAGACTCTTTACATGACTTTCAAGCATAGCCCTCAACCTCTATCCATTAATATAAATATCTATTCCAAGGACACAAACTCTAAATCTGACTTTTTGAAGGTTAGCTGCACCTCTGCCATCTCTCCACCCCGTTGGGGCTTAAGACAGAGAAACAGGAGCGTAGTAAAAGTCCTTCGCTCCTGCCTTGACTTCTGACCGCCCACTGGCTCAGAGGTTGTGGTCCCAGAACAGCTGCTGGCTTTGGAAAGTGGAAAAGGAGGAAAGAAGATAGGATAGCCACGACTTTAGGAGCTCTGTATGATCATCCCATGACCAGGGCTCTCCCTAATTACCCCGCTCCTCCGACATTTCATCCACTAATCTGAATGAGCCATTTGCCGGTTACTTTTGAAAATGAATGTTCACACCGCTATTTCGGCTACATGTGCCTCAACGGAAGCCACGCTGTACCATTAACTTAGCAGAGCATTCATTCTCGTTTGAACTTAATTATACATAACAATAAGAGTGGAGAAGTATAGCAAACAAGAGACATTGGAGAGACCACTACAGAACCTGTCTGCCTGGGTACTAAAAGGTGGTCTTATGTGGGGTGGGGAGAGGTCTATCATTTTTGCGTAGCTCTGACATTATACAACATAGAAATAGGCTCGATGGTTGGCCTGGCTGTGTAAAAGTGTTTAGAACAACCAGTAGCAGAGCTTTGTGGCACACACACGACTATTGGGCAGATCTAACTGAATGACAGAGATCACAGCATCAGTTTCCATCAGTGTTTATAGCCTTGGATCATGGCAGACAGGATGGATTCTTGGTGTTGGTGTTGGTGGTGGTGGTGGTTTTGGTGGTGGTTTGGTTTGGGTTGGTTGGGTTGGGTTTGTTTTGGTTTTTTGTATCTTATTTCCCACTCCAGTGTTTGTACGAGCTCTTAGACAAAGCATCCAACGTGACTAGTAGCTCACCTTCTGGCTCTCTTGAAGTTCGGGCAAAAATATTGACTATGCCCTGGGAAGTCGGCGTAGAAAAGCCATGCATTCTCCAAAGACAGCTTCTCCAAGTGCAGCTTTCAGAATTCTGCGCTCTAATGTGCCCAGCCTTCTGACCAAGCTTGACTTAAAGGAGAATTACTTTGCATGCACTCATCTTAAACAACTGGAGTTTGATAATCTGAAAAGTAACATAGCAACTTACAAGTCAAAGCCCATGCCCTTTGAGAGTAACTTTGGCAAAGAGCATGAGAAGAATGAGAGAGTCAAACAGTTGAGCTCAGTGGTTTGAAATTCTATTTTAATCTCTCTTAGATTTTTTTATATATTACATAGCATCTAGTTTGTGAAGATTTTCGGATTGAGATTTTTAATTGAGCTGTAGGTTGGTGGGGGCTTTGTTTTTGAGTGAAGGTGGGGTTTTGTGAATGTATGGACTTGACAAAAACACCTGAACAAAATGCTTAAAGTTGTGGGGAAAAGGAAGGCGAGGTTTGGGGTGGGCTAGAGCAGAACAAAACAGAAAAGTAGGTGAGAGTAATGACGTGGAATGAAATGGGCTAGTGTGAACTGGAGTGGACTGGACTGAACTGGAGTGGACTGGTCTGGAGTGGACCGCCATGGATTTGATGGGGCAGGTGGTTCCTCTACTGGTCTCAATGTCACAACTGAATTAAGCATAGCTTCGGTCAGCAGGGCTGGAGGAGCTACACTCAGCTCATTTGCATGACTAGCATTCAGCATTGGCTCTAAGCCGACCATCTAGGCTCACCTCATGACCCCACATCCTCCAGTAAACAATACCAGCTTCCCTTTCATGATGGGAAGTTAGTCCAGCTTCATAAAAGGCCAAAGGTAAAGGCTGGGGGATTCTAGAGGTATGGGCTCTGGAGTCACACAATTAAAACAAGCTAGAAACCAACCCAGAGTCAAGGAATGGAGCAACAGACCCTGCTTCTTGATGAAAACATCAGTAAAATCCCATTGCGAAGGAGTACACACGTTGTTGGGATGGATCCATCCATGTCCGTTCAACAAGATACCAAACTGAATCATCGTCAACACCACAGATATCTCCCCAGCTCTGTTTTGCAAATGTCTAGCTGAGATATACAGAGGCTAAAATCCAAGGACTTGCTCAAAGTGATTAAGGAAAAAAAAAATAACAAGGGTGTACACACACACACATATACACACATACACACACACACACACATACAAACACACATACACATGCACACGTGCGCACACACACACTCAGTCACCACCCTCTCTAACATATCTCACCTGTCCATCAAGGCAAAAGCCAAGGAGGACATATTTGAAGTGCAGCTCTCAGTAATCATACAAAACAGTCCTCCGCTCGCTTCGAGGATACAGTGTTCCTTCTCTTTACCTTCCCCACTTTTCTCAGACCCTCCCTTGCTGGTGTAATGAGTTTGACCGTGGAAGGTTGTATGCTTGGACCAGGACTTGGTCTCCGAGCTCTGTGGCTAATCCCTGCCCCCTTCTCTTCCTCAACCTCCAACTCTGAACATTAAGGGAATTAACGGGTCAGGATGCAAAAATAAAGAACTAGGACTTCAATGTCAAGGAAACTTAGTTTAAGTCGCCATTGTGTGTACTCAAGTCGGGATTCCTTCTTCGAAATGGAGATTATTATGGGTATTCATCTGCCTATGTCTATGCTAATGAAAATCTGATTAAACAAATCATCTTGGTACCCTAGCCGTATACAGATGAACATCCAATAGTGTTGGCTTCTGTCAGTCTTTGTTTTATCATTCCTAACCCTGGCTGACTTCAGGGTTGAGGAACCCAGATGAGCTAGCATATTCTGTAAAAATACTCCTGGAAGGGATAAAGTGCTGACCGTGCAAAAAAACAAGGTTACTGGCTGGTTCTGATACCACTATCTATAAATCTTGCCTAGAAGTTCACAGCCTGCTTCCTCTCCCACCCCACCCTCATGCTGGCCTGGGGAGGAGCAACATTTCCTCAGTGCGTGAATAGCCATTGTGGTGCTGGGCTAAGAAGCGTTCACGGCTCTGCATTTCCTCCCATTTGGCCTTCAAAGAGATCACAGCCCAGTGTGAGTCTCCAAATGAGCGAGGAGGAAAGTGTAGAAAATGAACCATCAGCCCATGTGGTGAGGCGTGCAAACCTCCTTTACTGGGTCCCTTAGGATGCAGGGAGATACCTGTACTGTAGGCTGAATAAAGACAGATGGTATCCCCACTGCCCGGAGCAGCGGTTCTCAGCCTTCCCAATGCTATAACCCGTTAATCCATTTCTTCATGTTGTACTGACCACCAATCACAAAATTATTTCATCAATATTTTATGACTGTCATTGTGCTACGCGGTGTAAATATGTGTTTTATGATGGTCTTAAGGGGATTCCTGTGGAAAGGTCTTTTTTTTTAAACCCTAGAGGAGTCTCAACCCACAAGTTGAGAACTACTGTCCTAGAGGACAGACACAAAGCATCTCCAGAGGACCCATATGATGCTTAGACTATTTATTATAAATAGAATCAAATATCGTAGACCATGAGACTGTTGAGATTATTTTTAATATTTATTTTCATTATTTTCAAGTATGTGTATAGGGGAAGGCAATGTATGTTCACATGAAGGCAGGTACTCTCAGAGACCAGAGGCATCTGATCCCCCAGGAGGAGGCATTATAAGCAGTTGTGAGCCACCCAACCTGGAAACCAAACTCTAGTCCCCTGGAAAGCCAGAACACGCTCTGAGCTGCAGAGCCATCTTCCCAGCCCCGGTGTTGAGATGTTTAAAAAGCAGGAATAATATCGTTGTGTTATTAGCATGTGTTTCTAACTTCCTACCTTATAGTCAGCACCATCCAATCCAAATTCCAACATGCAGTTTCTTGGTTATTTAGTTAAAGTGAGTGACCATCTGCTAATAGCACATCTGAGTTTAAAATTCACCTGACCCCTCCAGCCTTTAATTTTTCAAGGATTTCTTTATTTTTCTTCCATTTTTATTTTAGTGGAATGCAATTGTATTGCCTTCCATTCTATTCACAGAGAAGCTGGGCTGGTGGTTTGTCACAATATAAAACACACACAATACACACATAAATATACACACAGAGACACATAAACAGACACAAAGACCCACACAGAAACACAGACACATATTCATAGACACACAGAAACACACACAGAGAGACACACACAGAAACACACTCATAGACACACAGACACACATATATACTACATACACAAACACATACAGGGATGCACAAAAACACAGACTCGGACACAGACAAAAACACAGAGAGACACACACAAAAACACAGACATACACTCATAGACACTACACACAGAAACACAGACACACACTCATAGACACACAGATACACACACACACACACACACACACACACACAAGATGCAGCCTATGTGTTGAGTGGCTGTTTCTCACTTCAGATCTCCTAAATCAGATTCACCTGAAGTGGAGACTCAGCACTTACAGCAAGAAAATCTCCCAGTGATTCTAATATGAAGCTGGGTTTATGATCAAGAGATAATTGAATAATCAGCTTGTTCCAGAAAGCATAGTTGGGGCTGTAGAACCTGAATTCAGTAGCAAGGAAGTCAACTATGGGGGGGGGAGGCAGATGTTACAGAAAAACAGCTGGAATCGTTCAAAGAACACGAGGCAGTAAAGTTCATCTCACAAAACTAAAGGATGCTCCAAACTTAAGACCATGAAGAGACTTGGCAATTCAATGCAACGCAGGGTCCTCTACTACGAAGAAAACAGGGACCACTAAAAGTATATGACTGAGGTATCATGGTCACTGAAGAAACTGAAAATGTGGACTGTGGGTTTAAGTTTTGCATTAATTTGCAAGTTCCTTAATTTAGTGACTTTACTAAGATTGCAAACTTAATTCAGGATGCCCACAGCCTATTCTGAGATGGTTCCTGTAAATTTATTGTATTTGCAGAGAAGGGGAGGAGTCAGAGACGGTGAGAAGTTGGTAGATCCAGGGAAAGGTTGTAGAAACCCTGCGTGTACATCTTACAGTTTATCTGTTGATGTGCAATTCTTTCAAAACAATTATTTTTAAAATAAAAAGAAATCAGTGAAGACGTTTGCTAGGCAGACAGACTTTCAGAGAGTGGCATTCCCAGGAAGCTACCGAATGACAGCTAGGCCAGTGGCTCAGATATACCAAGATGTGTCTCCTTCAGGAACTGTGGTGACAGCAAAGTGGGCTTTGGAGAGGCTGGGTGGAAGAAGGGGAGGAGAGAGAGATCTGATGTAGGAGATCTGAAGTGAGAAACACCCATCTCAACACATATGGCCTATTCCATGGCTGCATCTTTGTGTGTGTGTGTGTGTGTGTGTGTGTGTGTGTGTGTGTGTGTGTGCGTGTGTGTGTGTGTGTATGTATCTGTGTGTCTATGAGTGTATGTCTGCGTTTCTGTGTGTGTGTCTGTGTCTATGAGTACGTGTCTAAATTCTTTCCACAATAGGAAAGAAATGAGATGAATCTGCAAAAAAAGGAAAGGAAAAAAAAAAAAAAAAGACACTGAAGCCAAAAGTCAGAACTGGCTGCTGGGCCACATGCCAAGTGTGAAGATAAGATAAAAGACACCCCGAGAAGGATGAACTAAGTACTTTAAATCTCTACAGTTTACCCCAGCTATCCTTGCACCCTCAGATTCCAGGCACAGAATAACAGCTGTGAAACCCCCTCACTGTAGAATCTGGAGAAAAGTCCTGTAAGGAGAGAGACCGTGAATTCCAGGAGCTATGACTAAAGTCGCCATCTGTTTCCATTTCTCCTGCACTTGAAAGGAACACACCACCATCAGCAGGTCCAGACGAGAATCTCCCACTGCAGAACCTTCTGCTTGAGAGCCAGGGCTCTCTTCTTTCACATCCCTCATAGATTTGGGCGAAAGAGGAAACTGTTGTGTACTCTCCCGCTAGAGGCCTGCTGTCTGGGCTCTATGCCTGTGACCATTCCTGTTTGCTCTTCTCTGTGAGATTGGGGATGTGGGGTGGGTGACAAGGGACGAAAGCAGAGCTAGGGGCAGAACTCAACACATAAATACTTTACTGAGGGCTCTCATCTCTGTGGTACAGGCAGCAGTTTCAGGTGTGCCTCCTGATTGTTGAGAAGAAGCAGCTCTTATAGAGACTGGGGGGTCCACCCCATAGACAATAGCTTCATGCATGTCAATTTCTAGTAAGGCTGGGGGCTCAGGGACTAGAGTCTTTTGAATGCTAAGAGTTCTAATTTGGCACTGGGGTGCATGAGGATGTTCTTTTCTGGAGGATTTGCATGAGATTCTTTATTCTTTGCCAAGTCCTTGTTTAGTGGGAGAATGTAAAGGTTTATTGTGTCAATACATGAGCGATACAATCACCATGACCTGGGGATGAGGAGGAGGTAATGAAGAACAGGCCTCCTTCCTTCAAGGGCTCTATAATCTGGCTGATAGTTTTTAATGTTGCATTTGTGGAAATTGTGATAATAAGGTCCTTTGATCTTCTTCTTTGATCATTGTCAGCCCAGGGTTCAGAGGTCTGGGAGATGCCTGTGTCTGCCTCACCCAAGAGGGAAGGGTGGGGTAAGGAAGTGATGTTGAATTAGAGATAACCAAGAAACAGGCAGATGTAGGAATATCATGGTTGTATCTTTTGACTTTTTTTCTTTTTTGAGTCAAAAAAAATCAAGATTTTTTTTTGAAGACTTTTTGTAAACAAGGAAATGATTTTATTTTTCTCAGTATTGTCTTTTTATTTTGACTCTTAAAGCAATGCTAAGATCTTGTTGTAAAAGGTCATATATGTTATAAGCCTCTTCTTTATAATGTCTAAAGAATTCAGAGACTGAATGCCCAATGTGACCTGCAGAATATTTAAAATATGACTTTCGCTTCCACTCGGAAGTATCGAAAGAAGGCAAAGGCTTTCTTTGTTTGTTTGTTTGTTTGTTTGTTTGCTTAGGTTTTCTTTTTACAAACTGTTTTACATTTATTTCTTTAACATGTATGAGTGTTTTACTTGCATGTGAATAATGTGTACCACGTGGGTGCCTGGTACCCATAGAGGCCAGAAGAGTTTACCAGAGCTCCTGAAACCAGAGTTACCAACGGTCATGAATCATCACATGGGTTCTAAAAATAGAACACCCAAGCCTTCTTCAAGAGCAGTGGGTACTTTTAATTGACAATCCATCTACCCAGCCCCATTTTACTCTTCTTGAAAAGCCAATCTCATGCCATGTTTTATTTATCTACCGTCAAGATTTGAGGGAATAGATACTGTGCATATCACAGTCTAGCCTATAAAGCCATACTACCTAGGAGCCATGCAAACACTGACTGCCCTGTGGGAAATCTTGCTGCCCTGACTTGACTTGTGTGTGAACAGATTTGTCTTTTGGGTTGGGTGGTGGCAGCTATGGTGGTGGCACAGATGACATGGTGTTGGGGATGTTCCTGAAGCTTGAAGAAGCGAGTCCCTGCAATTCCCTGAGAGTCCCTGGTACTTGTACATCATATGACTACCTGTGGTTACAATGCTAGGATGAAAGCTACAGAAAGTCCATTTCCTCCCAGATTTTGAGAGAGAGAGAGTGAGAGAGAGAGAGAGAGAGAGAGAGAGAGAGAGAGAGAGAGAGAGAGAAGCAAAAAAAAGAAAAGGATAAGAAATTGGTGTGGAAAATGAATACCAAGAAGCCCTAAAGATGTATCTAAGAGTGCTTACTGATGAGAACTCCCTCCCCTCCCCAACTTTCAGAAAAAGGAGGCATGGCCAGGAGTCTGGATAGACGTTAAATGTCTCCCATGCTGATTTAATGAACAGCTTCTTATGGATACAAGATAGAATTCGGAGTGACTTTACTGTCATTTGGGTGTTCTCGGAAAGATATTCTCTTCTGTGGACGCCGTTATTCTTTAGTGTCACTGATCGCTCGGTTTCCATGATCTGTCTTACCGTTCCTCATAGAACATTATTTTACTGTTACCAACCTTAGGTCCTAACACGCCTGACCCTTTGCTGGGAATTGCACTGTGCATACACTTCATGCCGCCTCTTTCAATCCCTAAAAGTGCCCCCCCCCGATGTTTTTGTTAGTTCCTAGACACTCATGGTCTAGAAAGTTTATCTAGAAAGATTTCTTTAAGTACTCCAAACTTTTATCTCTAAATACAAAGCAGGATGGTCATGAGATTTTTTTAAAAAAATATATATATATAACCACTCATCAAAATTACGATTTCTTCTATTTGAGGGCTTCTCACTTAAAATGCAGGTTAAAATTGTCATAAACGCTAACATGATTTAATTGGCTTTTACCACAATTTTCAACTGAGGCAATACAAAGGAAAATTTAGAAAGGGACTTGATATCTTGTGGTTGGTTTTAGTTGACATGTCTGCCTGGTTGCTATGCCTTCTTTTAAGAATTATTCTGGTGCTGTTGGTAGTGTTTGTTCAGCATAAATGAGGCCCTGGTTTATATCCTGAGTACCACATTCACTTGACATGGTTATACATGCATGTAATGCTAGACTGAGAAGGTTCAGACAAGAGGATCAGGAGTTCAAAGCCATCCTCAGCTACAAAGACAGATCAATAAACAAAGCCAATCTATAAATAAAGATTTTTGCATGAGATTTGAATAAAACCTTCTTTTACATAGTCATGGTTACCTGCATAAGACCAGCCCAAGATGAAGTCAGTCAAAGGTCCAGCAAGGGGCAGGGAGGGGCTCACGAGGCCCACATCTAGTTGAGGATCTGAAGGCTGTTGGCAGAAGATTGTCATTTTTCTCTAAGGAATGGCTCCTCCTGAAGATGGCTCCACCACCACGCACTATGGGCAGTACTAATTGGATTCAGCTTTAAACAATAAATATATACATAGAAGGCTTGAAGTTGGGAGGGAATGTTTTGGTATCTGGGGAGAGATGGAAGCAGTGTACACACTCATATACACACACACATACATGAATACACATGCACATACATATGCACACACACATGCTCATATACAAACATATACACACATGAACATATATATGAACACATACACATATGCACACACAGCACATACATGCACACACACAAACACATACATGAATATACGCACCTTCCTTCTGAGCTATGGAGCAAGATCAAGGTTATCAAGGCAACTTGGCAAGCCTCTGATGAAAGATAGATAGATAGATAGATAGATAGATAGATAGATAGATAGATAGAGAATAAATACAAGGTTAGAATATAAATGGGAGAGAGAACACTTGCCACGCATGTGTAAGGCCCTGTGTTTGATTCCTAATACTAGAGAAAAGAATCCTTCCTAGGAAGAATGACATCAGACTAGTCTTGGTCCTGTGCCTAACAACGATGTTACAGTAGACTGTGTCTCCAAGACTTTTTTTCTTTAGCACCCACACTTTAATCTGCATGCAATGTTATAAAAAAAATCAAGACGTGCCTGATATTTATTATAAAGGTAACCAATTTATAAATTCTAAAATTGTTCAAGACCCTTTAAGTAGTTGCTGTCACCACTCAGAAACAGAGAGGCTGGTGACATTTAAGAGAAATTAAGAAGGACGTGTTAACATTAACTCACCTAATAATGAAATTTTGGTTGAAGGTTTATTAGGGGACAATCTAAACTGCCATTGGAATTTGATTAGCTCTTTCTCACCTAATAACACAGAGGATTTGTTGAAACAAATGGTTTCCTCCACTCCCTGCATTATGGATCCCTTAGGGTTGTGGTAGGGTCTTGTAACATGGATTCCTAACAAGGTCTCAGATAAGCACTGATACACTGTCCTATGGGAGCACCTCTCCTCCTCTCCATCCTTCTCTTCATCTCTCCTGTCCCCTTCCTTTACCTCCTAGTCATCACACCCCTCCTTCTCCCCTTTCCCCCTCCCCCTTCCTTCTTCCCCTTTTTCCTTCAGTTTTTGCTCTCACTTTTATGTCATTCCACTTTTTCCCTCTTTCCTTCAAAACGAATCTCTTCCTGTTTTATTCTCTTTCCCACTCCCCTGTTCTGTGTATCTATCTCTCTGACTCTGTTTCTCTTGGTCTCTCTCTGTCTTTCTGTGTGTGTCTGCCTCCCTGACTCTGTCTCTCTGACTCTGTCTGTTTCTCTGTCTCTCTGATTCTGTGTGGCTGTCTCTCTTTGTCTGTCTCTCTGTCTCTCCCCCCATCCCCATTCCTCCTTTTCCCATTCAGGACAACATTTGGAAGCATGCACCAACATTTGGAAGCAGGACCATACTCACAAGAGTTTCTCAGAGCATTTAGTCACATGACAGCATTTACCAAGCAGCTACAAAGATCCAGTCATTCACTCAGAAACTATTTACTGAGATTCTACTGTATTCTGAACCCTGTGCAGAATGAGAAGACAATACTCTACCCTAAGAGAATTTCTCTCAAAGGACCAAAGATGCAGACAGTACTCAAATGCATAAAGAATTAGAACATTGACACACATTGTTGCTCTGAATTAAGCAAGTAAGTTGTGAGGTAAAAATATAAAGGTCACCTTTTCCTTATGATGTCTGACATTGGAGGAGGAGTCCTCAAACATAGACCAGAGCCTGGACCAGGTCCTATGGGAGGACTGTCCCTGTTTAGTCACTCATGAGAGACTTGGGTTAGTTTTCCCACTAGTATGCTGGCTTCCTCCACCACGGAGCTGTCTGACTCACACCTTGGTCAATCTGGTTTGCAGTAGCTCACCTCCTTCCTCTTGAGACATCAGTGGATGCTAGATGGACCATCCAGCAGGCACACTCTTAGTGTAAACCCTGGTGGTGAAATGCTTAGAAAAAGCTACTGGTTATAGGAGACAAGATAGAATGGTAGCGTTCTGCATGTGCCTACTGCCAGGTGCTGGGCACACGCTCTAGAGCCTTTGTTTTGTGAGTGGAGTCCTATCGAGCAGCAGAAGAAAAGCAACACATTCCGGATGGGATTGAAGTCGTGGGCATCACGTGCACGGTGATGAGTTTCTTTGGGGAGTGGCCTCACTCACCCTGAGATAAGGAGAAAAGTGAGAACGTTGTGCCTATCTCAAACCAGATCATGTGTAGGTGCAGCCACCGTACAACTAACTCCACTGTGAGGTAACTGACATTTTAGGGGTGCAGGAAGTACATCCCAACTCCATCTACCCCAGGCAAGCATGTGTAGGGGAGGAAGCACTGGACCACAGATGGGCCCATTGGACTTAAAGTCTGGAGGAACATCTGCACTTCATATTGTTTTATCCACAGCTGGTTCACGGCTCCTTTAATCCTTGTCATTTCTTCTAGCACCAGAATAATTAAAATATATTTTGTTAAGACATTTGACTTAGGTCCCTCAAACCATTTCAAGTGAACAAAGGGAGAAGGATCAATATTTTCAACCAGACCAAGCTTTTATGAACAAAGTGATTTTTAGGCTGGAGACGTCAAGGAATAGCTTGGAAGGGTCTCATGGAAGGGGAAGAGCTGAAGGTTGAGCTCACTGCCATAGGTCAATGATTCAACCTGCCCTCCTTCATGAAATCTCTATAAAAGGCAAGTATCTGAGGTTGAGGGCTTCCAGAATGGTGAGGGCTGGGAGGATTCCCCCCACCCCATGGGGATAGAGGACTCTAGACTCAAGAACTTGCACACCTTGCCCTCTATGCCTCTTATAGAGTTGTTTACTTGCATCTTTACATTGCTTTGCAGTCTGCTTATAGGTATGAAGAATGTATGAAGACATAAAATGGCCCTTCCCAAACAGTGGTTCTTAATTCCTGGTGACCAGTGGGTGTAAGACTCGGTGTTTATGTTCACCATGTAGCAATAGCTATACCCTTAGCTGGGAGTTTGTAAGTAACGACTGCGGTAACTCAAACAGAATTGTTACCAGGAACATTTATCACAGTCTTTAAAAGGACAACTGCTCAGTGACTGATGTCTAGTCAGAAGCAGCCACACCCTTCCTGTGGAGTCTGGGAAAGGTTTCCTGATGACGAGGAGAAAATTTTATCCGCTGGAATAGCGCGCAGAATGGCCTGCATTCCTGGAATGCAGTGACTTCTAAAGTGAACGCAGGGCCATATGATGGAGTCAGAGGCAATTGAGGAATTCCAAACAAAGTATTTATACTTTCTGTTTATACAGCTTGATAAACTCTTCATCGAAAAGATGACCTCGAGCATGTGTCCTGCGCTTAATACAGTAGCTGTGATTCCATGTTTTTAGAACATTCCTTTATGTTTGTGAGTGTGTTGTTTGAAGTTATACAATGTGCACCACACACATGTCTGGTGCCCATGAGGTCAGAAGAACATCCAGTCCCCTGAAACTGGAATTAAGGATAGTTGTGAATCATCAGGTGAGTGCTGGGATCTGAACCCAGGTCTTCTACAAAAGCAATAAGTGCTCTTAACTGCTTGGCTCCCTCTGCAGCCCCTATAAGTTCTAGTAGTTTAAGTTGACCCTGCTGTCTCATTCTCTGTTAATTTTGGTGGGATACTTAAAACCCACAAAGTATTGGAAGCTCTGTTGTCAGCCTTAAGATGTTAGAGACAGAATACCAATAAAGACTGTGATTATCTACCTTTGAAAAAGAAGTGCTTATGATTATTGGCCCTTTCTGTTGTGTACTGATATGATTCTACAACTATATGGAGGATACTAAAAAAAACATGATTTAAACTCACTTATTCTAAATATATATGTTCGTCTCTGATAGCTCAAAAATAAAGACGGACTTAAAGACACAAGTTCTTACTTCCCGACTACTGCTCCCAGACTCGTTCCTGTTAATGCAGAAGCATCTAAACAGAGATTTGGGAGGATGTTTATATCACAGTCCTGTTTGCTCCTCTTCAAATGTCTTCAGGTGTACCTGTCTAAAGTCGTAAGGAAGAATTATTAGAGTCGCTAGAAAATTGGCCAAGAAGAATGTAACATGCCAGTGAACGTGTGCACGCACTGGTGCAAGAGTAAATATTAAGTATATTTAAGTGGGAAGACTGCAAATCAGAAAACTAATCATAAAAAATGTAAACTCCCAGAGAAAATTAAGAAGAAAAGCATAAACATCAGGAATTAGTAAATGGGTCCTCTACAGTGAGTGACTTTTTAAAAAGAACCAAAATCAAATAACAGGATAAAATGATTTGGATGCACCCTGCTGCTAAACAAGGAAACTCTTGTTCGAAGAAGGTTTGCACAGTTGCTTTTACCCACTTGTAACTTTACAGTAGCTCTCTCCAGGGAGCCTGTAGAATATTGTTCTGCTTCTTCAACTGAAGTAGGCTTGTTTTCCCAATACAGAAAGGTAAGAAAGGGCTAATGTTGACGAAGAGTAAGCTGAGAAGAAACTTCTATCAAAAGACTGGAGGCAGTTGGTGCTTGTAATGAAGCACACGGCTAGAGGCACACTGCTAAGAGAGAAGGAACTATGAGTAACGAGGCAGAAAGGTGTACCAGGCCAAAAATACAGAGAATGGAAGTGTAGTTAGAGACGCGAGCAACCTGGGTGAAGAAACGGGCAACTCTGCGTTTTCCCCCAAAGCATGCAGGTACTTGATGTTCGTGGGTGGTGAGTGTTTGCTGGCTTGTAAGGGAGATTCATAGTTCTGGGTAGCTGCTTTGTAAAGCCCAGGATGTCTGAATGGGGTAAAACTCTATCTTTCATTAAGAAATAGTAACAAGCATGTTTTCTAAAAGAACAAAAGTGATTTCCACTTGTTTCAAGTTTTCTACATTGTTTCAAGTTCTCAATGTAAGTCTTAGACATAAGTAGCCAAGAACATATTTATCTACTCTGTAATATCTACTCTATAGGGGGTGGGGTGGGATATAGGTCTTATTTCTCCCAGTGATTTGAAATCTGATATAATGATCCATGCAAGATAGTTATTGACAACCACCCTGATTATGCCAGGTAAGACTTTTGAGTCCTTATTAATGGCCAGACCAAGAGAAGACTCACGGCTCTTGAAAGTTTCCTGGTACCCAAGCCCAGGGATTATGGCATTTTTCAAAAGGCCAGACCCACAAAGATACATCAAAGTTAGATGAGCATCAGAGACCCTCACAATGTTCCTTCCTGCCAGAGCATAGAAGTCATTTTAGACACAATTTGCCAACTATTTTGCTTAATACATCTGGATTATAGTCCAGGCATGGAAATCTCAATTGTGTCGCCGCCGAGGCTGACATGGCAATTGTGGGGATGGGGGTAGAGAGCTAAGAATTATCTTAAACAAACAGTAAAAGGAATATCAACAGGACTGCCTTGTCTTAGTTACTTCAGTAGGATCATGATTTTGGTTGAGGACCTCAAAACCTTACAACTGTAAAAGGACCTGCGAAGTGTCGCTATTATTACCTATGTAACACTAAGAACGTTTGCTTTTCGAATGGAGTTATTTCTAGGACGTACGTTTAAACACATTTCTTCAGGGTATAGGACAGTTTTCTAATGTGCTTGCAGTTAAGTGTGGAAAACACCGCGGCTGCTTTGGAAGGTGTAGGAAGAAGCTGGTTATACTGGAGTGTTTCCCAGTGAACTGAGTTGATAATTGCGTTCTTCTCTCAGCTGGGGCATGACATTCCCTTCCACTGCATGGTCAGCGGTGAAATTGCTTGCCCGGGCTAGAGCACATGGGTGATGGTTATTTTGTTGTAGGTTCACAGTATTTGCCTAAGATTTAGGGAACCCACAGATCTGTGCTAGAGAAATGGGAAAGCGGATGGGGAGATGAAGCTCCTGTTGATGGGCGGGCTCTTCGCGGGTCTTTTCTCTCTGGCTGATGTCAAGAGGATATACACTGTGACAAATGAGTGTTTTGAGGTGAGAAGGACTAAAGCCCTCTAATAAAAGGCTTCAGGAAAGAGTGTGGGCGACCCAGGGAAATGTGCTCAGGTCAAGTTTAAGCCTGGGAAAAAAGAGGCCCTGGAGAAAGATAGGAAGGAAGATAGAGAGGGGGGCGCTGGGTGTGCAGAGGGGAGGGGGGTGCTGAAAAGCGAGAGGGCTCGGGCACTATTTGATGGTTTGACAGGGCTGAGGACCACCGAGAAGGAAAAAGTGAAAGTTGAGGAGGAGGAGAAAGCAGGACCCCTCGGCCCTGGAAAGGACCCTTGGCTGCGGTGGTGGCAGTGGAGGCAGGAGGGGGTGGCAGCTTGGCTGGCCTCAGGCTCCCTTGGCAGCCTCAGGCGTTGGCTCCTCAGGGTTCCCTCCCTCTCCGGAGCATTGTTCCTTTGCCGGGAGACAAGGAAATTGCCTTTTGATTGCGGAAGTCCCGGACGGGGCTTGGGGGCGAGGCAGCGCGGGTCAGAATGGCAGCGTGGGAAGGGCCGCGCGCCGCGGGTCCCCGCCGCCTGTCGTGTCCGCAGCCCGCCCCGGGCGGCAGCAGAAGCAGCGGCGGCCACTGCCCTTGAGCATCGCTAGCCCCGAGGGTAGCGCGCTGCGCCCGCGGGGCGCGCCGAGCGCGCGCAACAAGTGGTACCCGAGGTTCCCTGGCTGGCCTCCCAGCGAGATGCTGAGCCATGGAGCGCTACTGGCCTTGTGGATCACGTTGAGTGTCCTTCAGGTAAGCGGGGAGAAGGGGCTAGGGATGATTGATGCTCCACCCCCGCCAAGAACCGAATCCATCCTGTTGCCAGCCTCCCGGGCTGAGCTGCTAGGAGGGAAGGAATAGAAATCTCTTGCTCCTATCCTCCTATCTGGGAGAGCCAACCTCTCCAGAAACCCTACCATTTACCAAACTGACAGCTTGCCCTGCTGTCAAGAAAGCAACCTTCTGTCTGCAGCTGCTCCCAGGGGAGGTGGGACAACTAGGGTGAAAGTCACCTGCCAGCCACTTGCCCCCGGGCTCTTTCCTGGGCTGGAGGATGAGAGGCCAGCTGAGGCTGGAATTCAGGGATGGGGACAGGTGACTTGGGGATGTTGCTGCGGACATCTCTAGGCCGTGCAGACCTTGGACTTAATCTGTGCTCTCTGATTCTTTTTACAGACTGGAGTAGCAGAGCAAGTGAAATGTAACTTCACACTGTTGGAGTCCAGGGTCTCTAGCTTGTCAGCGTCTATCCAGTGGAGGACTTTCAGCTCACCCTGTAACTTTAGCCTCATCTACAGCAGCGATACCTCAGGGCCCATGTGGTGCCATCCCATTCGGATAGACAACTTTACGTATGGATGTGACCCCAAGGATTTACAAGCAGGGACCGTCTATAACTTCAGGATTGTTTCTCTGGATGGAGAAGAGAGAACTCTGGTCTTACAGACAGGTAAAGAGTTAACAGGTGTATTGGATGGCCAAGCTACTCTAAGCTGAGCGGTGCCTTTTCCTACTGGAACTTTTCTTTGATCTGTAGGCATTTTAAAAGAAAACATATATAATTATTTATATATTTTATATATTATATATCATATATAGATTTAGAGAGAGAGAAAGAGATACCTGTGATGCTATTGGACCATGACTTCTAGTTGGCTGAGATCTGGTCAGTGTAGCTTGCTTGACTCTTAAAGACTCCCCAGGTGCTCTGAACAGCAGCTGACTAAACAGCACCTTGAAAGGGAGAAAACGAGGTTTCAGGAGGTATGGGGAGAGAGGGGCTGCAGAGGAAATTTTTTTTTTTAATTCATGTAGTTTGAGCTTCCATCGCATAAAATGGTCAAACATCAGATCATTTTAAGTAACTGTTTGAGCATAAAGTTGTGATGATTTAAGGATATGCCTGGTTATATGTATAAGGCAAGAACCAGGACATAAAATCGTCAAGAATAAGATAATACTACTCTTAGGGAAAGTTGGGGGAAAAAAAGTCCCTTGAAATGAGGGTGCAAAGGTGACTTTGTATTTCTTGAATTACAAAACAGTAGAGAACAGCCTTTGATCGATCTGAACTTCAGGTCAGTGATTTCCCAGCTGCTCCATCTATGTGTGGCTAAGAGTCTGTGCCCCTCCACATACACATCCCATTTTCTAACCTGTGAGAGAGAGCTTCAGGCCCGACTTTTTCCCACCTGCAGGGACTATCTCAAGCATTTCTCTCGCTGGCTCCTCAACCCGTGAGGGTACTAAGTAGCAAATTCTCCAATTACGGAGCCTTTACCAACTCTGTTTTTTCAACCAGAAGGTCAAACTGAGGGAAAAAAATTCTGAAAGCTACACTGAGGACCGAGTTATCTTTATGATTCTTTCCCATTTCTACCGGAACATAGGTGATTTCTTTGGCCATAGCTCTTTGAAGACCAATCTTCAGAAGGGCAATGCAAGCGGGGTCAGGAAATTTCAGTGAGTCCTTGAAATGAAATATTAATTTTTTTTAAAGTCACAATGCCCACTTACATCTTTTGACTTATTGCAGATGAAACATAGAGGTGATTTCTGAGGACTAAAGGAACCTTAATTTGAAAAGATAAACTACGTGTTAAGAATGTTCTTGTATTTATATGGAACCAGAGAGAGAAAATTCAGACAGTTTTCTGGGAGTTGCAGCAGCTGTATTTTCAGTCATTACTTTGCTGGGGTTTTTTTGGTTTTTTGTTTTGTTTGGAAAGTGAAGATAGTTCCATGGATACACACATTACCACAGCTGTGGGATGTTGAACCTTGGACTTCCAGATATGCTGGTTGCACTGGAAAAGGTCTAAATACACAACAGTGTGTACTTAGTGGAGCAGAAAGATTGATTTTTTTGAAGAAGAAGAAGAAGAAGAAGAAGAAGAAGAAGAAGAAGAAGAAGAAGAAGAAGAAGAAGAAGAAGCTGCATTTTCAGAAGTTTCTGGGAAAACCTTAAGCCTTAAGGAGCTTAGAGATAGTTGTTTAACCCAAGAATTTGGTTTCTGGACAAAAGATCATGAGCAAAGGTTCACTGTAGATGTTAGCAGCATAAAACAAGCCTTGAGTTATTACACAGGAAGATGCTTCAAGTCCAGAGGCTGTTGGTGAGGCATAAGAAATATTCATGTTATATTGACTGGGTTGTTTTAGCGTGCAAGGGCCAGAACCCAGGGCTTGCTTCATACTACGCAGGCGCGGTACAAGTGATGTACGTTCTCGGGCTCATTAGTTTTCTTAAGGAGGTAGTTTTCACCACACATTTCCTGAGCGTCAGGATAAAATGTAGATGATGAAAATTACAGATGGTGTTTTCCGAACGGTCATTTTCCCTTGCTCGTTTGTATGACAGGCGTCATCTTTCTCAGAATTCTGCATGTCTTTAAGATAAAGATTTCATTTAAATACAAAATTTTGAATTAAGATTTTTTTTTAAGTATTGTTTTGGGGACGATTTTCAGTTGTTTATTTATATGTAGTGCTTTCTAGATCTTAAAGACATGTGTTTATTTTGTTAAGGAAAAAAAAAAGAACTATTATTCCTCTATATTGATTGCTAAGCTACAGTGATGAGGTCCATAAATCATATTTCACTATTACTAAAGCAGTGCCAACTGGCACAGTATCAACTCAGACAAAGCTTCAAACAAACAAAAGACATCATTCAAAATGTTCATTCTTTCTTTGCTGCTTTTTTTTTTTTACCAATCTTATTGATCTCATGTGAATCATAACAAAAGCAAGACTTACTCATGAACTGACATCAAGCTGTTGCTTACAGGGTTGGGAGTGATTTTTGGTGATGGATTTTACTGACAGTCCAAAATAGTTGATTATTTTGTCTTATGTAGATCTGGACTTATGGATTTAAAAAAAATCAAATAACTAGTATCTTAGCAATACTAAACATTCCATTCCAGATTTCAAATCTGACCTGAAAAATGTGAATTTAAATTTAGGTTAGCAGGTATTCACTATGCAGGATAGCAAAGGGTACACGCCTGGAGAGACTGATGGGTTTATAAAGTCTTAGTACAAAAAATGGCCCCTGTACTTGCTGTAGTCTTGAACAGGCATTCAAAGCTATACTGGCAACAGCACACAGCCTCGCACATCACTCCTGAATGAGGACTTTGTCCTGCCCTGTGAGTACCAGGCTGTCATAACCACAGGGAAGAGAGTGGGCTATTCTCAAGTGTATCTGCTCATTAACTGGCACTGCAAGAAGGATGTTGTGAATGTCAAGTTGTGTCGTCGTGAATTTACCAGGAAAGGACACAATAGCCATACCAAATGAATAAGTGGGCATGCTTTGAAAACTGTAACCTCAGATTCTAAAACAGAGCTTACGAAGCCATAGCCTCTGGCGACCCGTAGGTGTTTAAATAATAACTAGACCCTGTTTGGTTTCTGTAGTATTTGTGAAAATTCTGTCTCATTTCACCAGCGTTAAGATGTTATATTCTCTGAGCACATCTTTGATCCCAGCACTTGGGACTCAGAGGCAGTTGAATCTCTTGTGAGTTTGAGCCTTAGCCTAGCTGCATACTCTAGGCATAGCTGCATAGCTCTCTCTCTCTCTCTCTCTCTCTCTATATATATATATATATATATATATATATATATATATATATATATATATATATATATATATGGAAGGGGACCTACATCTTTAGTTCAGTTTAAGTTTCAGGTACGTTATGACAATAGATAGCACACAGATATCTCAGATTACCCTATTATGACTGTGTTTATGGCAGTGAATGAGCCGGTATTATCTGTGATTAGCTCATCCATAATGGAGTTTCATTCTCTTTGTTTTTACTCATCTCCCATCTCCCTTCTCTGCCCTAGGATCCTAATTGGGGTCCCTATATTACATTCCTTGTTGCTAATCCTGACAGCTTTTGAGTATTTGTTACCTTTCTTCTTCTCCCTCCCCTCTTTTCCCTCTCCTCCCTTCCCCCTCCCACTCCCCCCTCTTTCCTAACCCCTCCCCCTTCCCCCTCCCACTCCCCTCCCTCTCCCCCCTCCCAGATTTGCGCTATAGCCCAAGGCTCATGCTTTTCTTAGGTTTAGCCTGGGGCTCCAGGTTTTGGGTTTTCAAGAGAAAGACCTTGTACAGAGGTCAAGTTCTCAGCCTGTCACACTGAGGCTCTTCCTGTGAACGTGACTTGTCACTGTGGGTGTTGAACTGTTGTTGGCTGAGGTAGTGACCAGTTTCTGATACATTATCTCATCCTCTGGAACCCAGAGAACTAGAGGTGGGAAATTTACCTGGGGAGTGAATATTCACAGGTGTTGTTCATCTTGTTAATCTCAGCTACTTATTAATCTTTCTAGAAAAAAAAGTGTCTGAAATCCTCCCCCCAATGATTTTAATTATCTTAGCATGGTGAATTTCCTCAGTCTGTATGAAAAACATTTAGGCACTTCAGTTTTGAAGGTACTGCAGCAGCTATTATTTGCATTCCAAAATGTTATTTATTATACTGGATTGACTAAGGCTGCCACACCAAAACTTGAGTGATCTAAAAACGAAATTGATGATTTTTCCCCCTCACTCCTTGTGGCTAGGATTCCAAGGTCAAAATGTCTACAGGTTTTCTGATCTCCTAGGCTTTTTCCTTACTGGGACAGACCTGTTCATCCATGCATGACTGTGTCCCTCTTCTCTCTTCTCTTCTCCTCTCCTCTCCTCTCCCCTCCCCTTTCCTCTTTCTTGACTTCTTCTCTCTCCTCCCCTCCTTTCCCCTTCTCTCTCCTCCCATCTCCTCTGCTCTCTTCTTCTCTCTCCTCCCCTCTATTCCCCTTCCCTCTCCTCTCCCCTCCCCTTTCCTCTTTCCTCTCCTCTTCTCTCCCCTCCCCTTCCTTTCTCTTCTCCGGTTTTCTCATCTTCAAAGGACATTAATCCTATTAGATCCAACCTAATGACCCCAGTTTAACTTATTCACCTCCTTAAAGACCACACCTCTCTCAAACACAGCCTTACTCCAGGGCTTCTAGGGCTTGCAGCTTCAACCTACCAATGAACTATAACTTTAAATACAATAAATTATTTCTGAAAACTATCTGTAACTTTCTATCATCAAAATGTTTGGCACAGATTGTCATTTTTAAGAAGTTCCTGGTTTCTATGCTCTATGAAATGAACATGAACTTAGAAATAATAGAGCCAGGGAATCAAAGTGCATCAAAGCACACAGCAACTTGGGAGCTGTTGGCATCATCCATTCGCAGTAAGATTTGGGGACCATGCCTTCTTATATGTGGTTGAATCTATAAGGCCTAGAACTATTTATTGTGATTTACAGGAAGAAAAGGTTTTTTTTGTTGTGTTTTTTTTTTTTTTTTTTTTTTTTTTTTTTGGTTGGTTGATTCCTTTTTTTCTTCTCTCTTTTCTCTCTTTTTTTTGTGCTTCTGTGCTACAAAACTTTCCTCATTTAGTACATGAAAGGATAAAATATCTGTTATGTTGACTGTATGGGTTTTTTGTTGTTTTACTTTTGGGGTTCTGCTTGCTTAGTTGTTTTTGGTTTTGCTTTAGAGACAAGGTCTCCCTGTGTACTCCCTGGCCAGTCTCAAGCTCTTGACAACTCTCCCTCCCCAGCCTCTCACGAATATACTCATGATTTTGACTCTATCTCCTGGAGACTGGAGTGGGCATCTGAAGGGAGAGCTTGTATAAATGGTTCAGAGATGAATTCAGAAGGCGGAGCGCCTCCCCTGTTCACTGGCCGGGCTGTGTAAAAGAGTTCCTTCTGCCTTGGGGCTATTTGTTCGTCTTATAGTGGGGTAAAGAAATAGCGCTTACTTCATAGAGTTATTTAGAGACTTTGCTGTCTTTGTTCTGGTTATCAAGTCCTACATGGCCTTCCAAATTTGCTGGAATGTGTCTCCTGCCTGAAGCTCACATCGTAAGCCCACAGTCCCTGAATATTATTCTCTACTTTTCAATTTTAGCATCAAGATTTCCTTTATTACTGGATAGGTCAAGCATCCTAATCCAAAAGAATCTGAAATCCTCTAAAACCTGAAACTTTCTGAGTACTGGGAAGACGCCACAAGTGGAAAATTCCACTCTATGGAACTCCCTTTTCTGCAGGGTTATTTTTCTTAATTCAAAGTATATAAAATTGCCTCTGTGCTATGTGTATAAGATGTAACGAAACATGCAACTGTTGTGTTTAGACTTGGGTTCATTCCTCAAAATATCTCATTATCTATATGGAAATATTAAAAAGAAAATTCCAAATTTGAGATATGTTTGTTCCAAGCTTTTCAAATAAGGGGAAGTCACCCTGTGTGGAGCACAATATTAGCAACAAGACTCACACCAACCACATTCTACAAAGCATCCTGCATGTACCAAGGCTAACCTTAATGCTTCACCTGCATTGCCTCTTAGTATAACTCTGAAGAATATGCATTGCTTGTTCAACTTAAGACAGGGACTCGAGAAACAAGGGATAAAATCCCTTGCCTATAGTCATCCTCGTGATAAACACGGGTGTTGGGATGTACCCAAATCAAAGTTAACTACCTTGATAATTCATCTTATTCTGTTTATTCCTCCCATGTACGTCTCAGAGTGACAGATCGCTGGCCTTGACTAGCCCTTAGAGAGTGTTTAGTGTTTTGTACAATGACCTGGAAAATGATATGGTAGTTTGCATTTTAATGACAGGAACAACATGTCAATCTGCACCGAGGTATATGACTATTGAAATGATTGTTGAAACTGTTCTAACTTCCTTTTAGGTTGTTAGAGACTTACAGGTACCTTGTGCCAACCTGATGTATTGACACAATACTATCATGGAATCTATATTAGCACAATGTATTTCAGCATCCTTAAAGTAAGCCAGAAAGCTGACTGTAGTCAAATAGCAATAATGACAAACAAATAACAACAATTCTTCCTACTAGAAATCTATTAAATGTGCTAAGGACTGTGGGAAATTCTTTTTCTAGGCCGTTTTTCCCTTCTCATTTTCAAGTACATGTAAGCAGGGATTATGCTCTACCCTCACCTGATTTCCATGAATTAAAAAAAAAAACTCCAATTGTTTTAGTTGAATCATTAATGTCCATTTATATAAATGCCAAGTAAATATACCTTGCTATCAACCACATTTGCTACACACCCACTTTTAACTAAGATTGATAGATATCCCAGTTTCTGTAAATCTACCAGAACATGGCATAAAGGTCTCCTGGGACAGAGTGAGACAGTAAAGAAAGATAAAATTAAAGATAGGAGAGATTGCCAGAGTCAAGAAAGCCTTGAGTGCCTGTCAGGAAGCTTGGGCTTTTATCTGCAGTGGGTGCTAATGAAGTTCTTTACAGCCTCAAGGTGGGAGAGGCTGGGAGACAGGAGAATGAACTGACAATAGTAAAGACATGAAATAGGGGGTTGGAGAGATGGCTCAGTGGTTAAGAGCACTGACTGCTCTGCCAAAGGTCCTGAGTTCAATTCCCAGCAACCACATGGTGGCTCACAGCCATCTGTAATAAGGATCCAAACAACAATAACAAAGACATGAAATAGGGACAAGACTTAAACATCTCTTAAGTAATCTAGCACAAAGTGATAGGACCTTAGAGACACACAGTGCATCTAGAGGGGAAAGGAACAGGCAAGGAAAATACTTTAAAACTCAATGAGGAGACTCCCTTGAGAAGTCAATATCCACTCCAGGGCATGACTCTCACTGCTGTCTTATATGTGTCTCTTTCCCACACTCTCAAAGTTCGTGTTTAACTCTATGTTACAACCACCACCTCCTCCTCCTCCTCCTCTTCTTCTTCTTCTTTTTCTTCTTCTTCTGCTTCTGCTTTTTCTTCTTCTTCTTCCTCCTCCTCCACTTCTTCTTCTTCATTTATTTACTTATTTATTTAATGTATATGAGTACACTGTCACTGTCTTCAGACACACCAGAAAAGGGTATCAGATCCCCTAACAGATGGTTGTGAGCCACCATGTGGTTGCTGGGAACTGAACTCAGGACCTCTGGAAGAGCCATCAGTGCTCTTCCCTCTGAGCCATCTCTCCAGCCCCTACAACTACTTCTTAATCAACTCCAACTTAGTTACATAGGATAATAGATAAATCAGTCGTTCAAGAAAGCTTCCACATGCCTAGAGTTAGTAGACATGAGTTTGTTTACTTCTGTCAACAAACATGCTTGTCACTCCCCTGGACATCTGGCTCTGTGTCGTCAGGCTGAATACGCAATGCAGGGCAGCATTTCCCATTCTGTGAGGAGCACACAAGCTGCCCCTGGATGTCAGATACGTGGCTGCACCTTCTGCACCTGCTTCTCAGCTTCTCTTCTAACTGAGTAGGTTCACTGTAATCATGGCACCCTACACAGCCGACGTAGGTCCTAGATACCTGTTGGCTGTACTCTTCTTGGTTTAAATTTATTTCTAAAATAAACTCAATTGTTACATATTTGAAGCCTAGGAGTCCATGGATCAATAAACACTGATGTTTTTTTAGTAACCTCACAGATAAAAATTATAAGAATTAAATATTACTTGCATTAGAAATATAACTTTCTCCTTTCCGGGTGACTTTTTTTTTTTTTTTTAAATTTAAGGAAAACGTAATTCATTTTGGCTTCGGAATTTTGCCAAGCTTTGTCTTTCCTTTTGAGAACAGAAAAAAATGGCTTGGCAGTTACATAACTGAAGTGTCAAACCATGTTAAAATATGTGCCACAGACAGACAGACAGACAGACAGACAGACACATGGAATTTGGGGCTGGAAAATGGCTCAGTGGATTAATTGCTTTTCATGTACATATGAAGGCTTGAGTTGGAATCCCCAGAATCCACATATACATAGACATGGTAACACACAAAGTACTCCCAGGGCAAGATAGGAAACAGAGAGAGGATTATGCCAGGTAGCTCATGGGCCAGTCAGTCCAGTGAACCCAGTGACAAGGAAAACCCATTTCCAGCAAGGTGGAATACAACAGCACGTCGTATTACATGACAAGGTTGCCATGTAACCTCTACATACATGCCATGATATACCTGTGCAGTATTACTCACACACACTAACATGCACACACATAGGCACATACGGTACACACTGACCCAGGCCAAAGAAGCTTGTATCCCAAATAGAAGCATCTGATTTATAATCGAAATGATTTTAATACCATAGTGTTCTACAAACCCTAGCTTCTAGAACACGCAGAGCGGCGTGGAGCACTGCCAGAGCCGGGCTTTATCACAGTTTAAATGGGGTTTTAAGTGTTTGTTTCCAGGACAGCTCTCTCAGACCAGGCACTTCCCAGTTACATTGTTTCTTTGTTCTGCCGGATGTACAAAGGATTGACTGTTTTGTTTTCTGGCTCAGAGAGATTAGATAAAGTCTGCATTTCTGAAGTTCAACCTCTAGGCACGCAACCTTAAAATTCATTTTTACGACTCATATTTTGCAGATTCTGTACATTTAGATTATACTGGTCATAAGGTTTTCTTTAACCTTTCTCTGGGTTGGGAGTAGACATAGATGGCATGACTTGTCTCTATGGAACTAGTACTGGGTGAAATGATCCCTTTCACGCTTGTTCTTAAAATGCTGCTTCAGCAAAAAATGTTTCACTTGGTCCCGCCATGTTGTTTTTGAGGCTTACTGGCCATTTGAAGCTCACGATGGTGATCACCTTATTCTTGCCAGGTTACTAAAAAACTTTGTGTGAGGAGAAATTACTGTTTTTTTTTTTTTTTTTAAATATGGCATCTGTTGTGTAGGATAAAAATTTTAAATAACATTTACTCTCTTCACTACCTCCCAAAACTCTAGTTTTCAGGAAAAAAAAAACCTATGGATAAAACTCATCTTGGGAAGTTTTTATTTGAATGGAAGAGTCAGCAAATTATATCCAAAATTTTACCAAGATTTAGAACAAAAGCCACTGAAGATATTATCAGCTTAGTTTGCAAAATTTTTTTTGTTTTATTTTTGCCTCCTTGTTATCAGTGATTCAGAAAAAAAACCCATTGATTTCTTTGATAAATGAAACAGAAATAAGATTTTGTAGCGAGTACCCATTGCATGCTGGGTAAACTCTCCTCTGTATCTGGTTTACTCACAAAACCTGGAACTCTGGTATTTTGGTATTTATTATTATCATTATTCATTCATTCATTCATTCATTCATTATTACTCTCCAGATAAGTAGGGAGATAGAAACTTCAATGGAGTGCCGCTCACTCAGAGTATCACGTAAGTGGTAGCCACGGAGCCAAGATTTGAACATAGCTCTTTCTAATTCCAAACTATGAGCTCTCTAGAACTCTGCATCACTGGGTCTGTGGCGGACAAGTCAGTCTGTAACAGGAACATAACGAAAGCTAACTTGGAGCATTAAAAATTGCTCAAGTATGGGACCACCAAACCATCGAGACAGCTTCAAAGTCAACGAGTGTTAAGGCATAGAACCTTCAGGTTGAAGTGCAGTGTGAGCTGTGCTTGTGTTCAAAGCTCACCTGTGCTCTGGACTCTCTCTCTCTCTCTCTCTCTCTCTCTCTCTCTCTCTCTCTCTCTCCAAGACATTGCCTAGGCTTACTTGTTGGCTGCTCTTTCTATGTTTAATAATTACTGACATATTAATGGCATGCTTAATTTTTACAGAATGACGAGCTTACATAAATAATAGCCGTATGGATCTCACAGTCTGTATTCCACCTATGATGTCTTGTTCACCCATAGACACTCTTAAAAACTGTCTGCCCACAAATGCCATTTGAATATAGAATAAGGTTAGCTTAACTTGTTGGAGTCCTGTTCATCGCAGACGGGTGTCTTCTTCAAATGGTACTTTTATTTTAAGGTCCATAATTCTAGGTGTCATGAACAAAACACAGTCTGTCGGGAGGTGGCCAAAGCTGAGAGGTCTGGGTAGCTGTGCCACTCCAATGAATGGCCTGATTTATAAATTTCTCCCTGATATCTCCTTCTGACATTTGGAGCCAAAACTGTGCAAAATTGCTAAGTTTCTCTCAGGTCGGTGTTTCTCAGTGGCTCTGCTCCCTGCATGTAAAGTAGGGACAGCCTAACTTCATACATTCCACTCCCCACTATACCTAAAGAATAGCTGTCTGTGAAATACTGTTGACCTTTGACCTAGTCCCCAATCCCGGGATACCCTCTTCATTCTGATTCAAGTCCAATGGTGAGAAGTCGGGGGGGGGGGGGGGGGGGAGGGAGCAGCTACCCCCCCCAGCTGACCCTGACTGGGAGAACTGACATGAAGTTAATTGTTAGGTATAAAACCCTGTCAGCTCTGGCAACTCCAGCATGCCCCAGAAGGAAGATTTTAAAAACATAGGGATATTGGTATTCTCAGCTGTTGGGAGCATCGATTTTGGTAAGCAAATCTATTTTAGGATCCATATCAAATCTGTGTCTTTTGCGATTACCTGACAGCTAAAAGCTATCCAAACTTGCATATGTAAATGGCACCTAGAATGTACAAACGGGGGGGGGGGGGGGGGGAAGCTGAGTGCAAATTCCAAACTCCTATTATCTCCTAATAGTTTGTATTTTCTGGTTGGAGCCCCAGTATTGAACCAAGTACATTGCTGCACGCCTGTCAGTGCCTCAACACACCCTGAACTTTCAAGTCAAACGAAACATAGCCTTGACTGAATTTTCTAGGTCAGATCTACCTTAACCAAAAGGCCTTCTCAGAAATAGGAGTTCTGGTCCCTAAGAGGTCAGGGAGCTGTGTCTTTGCAAAATGAGGCAGAGGTTTGCAAGTACAGCAATACACCAATGATCCCCACCCCCTTCTCCCCATTCCCCACCCCCACCCCCTCTATATCCCCCCCCAGGAGATTTTTTACATTTTTAAGGAGCCTGAATGGGGCTGCAGCAGCATCAACAGCCATTTTCAATGCACTCATGCTATCTTCTCTTTGATGCCATTCGCAGATCCCTCGCCTCCTGCCAGGTTTGAAGTCAACCCTGAGAGTATCACATCGACCACTCTGCAGGTCCGGTGGACTCCCTCTCCTGGAAAAGTCACCTGGTATGAGGTGCAATTATTTGATCATAACAATCAAAAGTTACAAGAAGTCCAAGTTCAAGAAAGTACCACATGGAGCCAATACACTTTTCTGAACCTCACGGCGGGTAACAATTACAAAATGGCCGTCACAGCCGTTTCGGGAGAAAAGCGCTCCTTTCCTGTGTATGCCAATGGATCTACAGGTAAGGCTGGTGTTGTCTGAGGTTAAGGGTCAGCGGTATCTTTCTGTCTTTTTCTTCTTTTTGATGGTACTGGAGATGAAACCTCAGATACTCGTGCGTGCTAGGCAAACACTCCCCTGCCCTCTCTGGCACTTTCAAAATTATATGCTCTTCAAGAAACAAGAAAATGCCACCCATCATAAATGAATAATGTTACTAACATGTTAAGAGGGGGTTTAACATAGAGAGAAGACTGGACTGGCTGACATAGGGTGTGTGAATATGTTGCTACATTGCTAGGTGATTTTGAACAAGTCACGAGATTTCTCTGAAAGCAGAATTTTCTCTGATTTAAAACAGATACTCCTTACGAGTCTGTCTAATACAAATCCAGAAAAACGAGATTTTTTTGTTTCCCAAATTTGTGTCACAGAACTTATTTTTTGTTTTTTGTATATTCTCGTAATATCAAGTTATGATGTCTTCTATATGCCCCTGGGTTTAAGATAGGTTTTTTTTTTTTTTTTTTTTTTTTGCTTCTTGGCTATTCTAGAAAATAATTCCTTTGATGTCCCCGTGTGTCATATCCCTCCCAGGAGGTTCATGACTTCCCTGTCACTGGCTCCTCTGTCATTGTATCTGGCTATTTCTATCTCTTTCCATCTTCATCTCCCAAAGTTTGGGTTTTTTTTTTCTCTTCTATTTATTATTTCTTGTCATGCTGCACTACACTGCATAGGAGACACCTGCCTTAACCACTATAAAACATGAGAGATAAAACAGGCCATGTGTGATATCCCTTTAGCTCATAAAGCCTGTGGTCCTTATAAAGATGGTTAACGAATGTCTCCGTGAACTGTCAAGGAACCATTACTGAGTGTTGCTATGATACAAGTTAAAGGATAGAGAAGAGTATAAATAAATGTGTAAATGAAAGAACTATCTCTTGTCTTCTCTAAGGGGATTATGAATGACCTTGTGGCCATGTGTTTTTATCCTACTAGTACCATCTCCAGTGAAAGATCTTCACATTTCCCCCAGTCCTAATTCTCTCCTAATTTACTGGTCTCATGGTTCTGGGAATGTGGAACAATACAGGCTGGTGCTAATGGATAAAGGGGCCATCGTTCAAGACACAAATGTGGACAAGCGTGAAACTTCTTACACTTTTCACGGGCTGACCCCTGGTCGCCTCTACAACCTCACCATTGTCACCATGGCCTCGGGACTACAAAACTCCAGGTGGAAACTGGTGAGGACCGGTAAGTTCCTCCTCTTTGCTAAACAAGAGCAAAGTTCGAATTGAGTTTAAATCCGGTTTGCTATTTGGATAATGGTACAGTAGGACAAATTAAAATTCATGCGAGCTATAGAAAGACTTTAATGTATATCCATCTTCATGAAGAAAACTGAATCACTTTTATTCTAAAGTTGAAGCTAGCCCTTGGCAGCATTTTGAAGCAAAGTCACTGATGTCATTGAAACTTGTTTCCACCTAATACACACCTGAGGCTTCCTGCCTCTGGCTCTTAAGTGGGCATCTTCTATCTTTGTGAGCACCTACAGTGAGTTTAGAGTGCTTTTCTTAGTGCTATGTAGAGACATGTTCTTGTATGACAGGCATTTCTAAAACCCTCCACCCAAGAAAACATGACATGGGACCCCCGTTGCTCAGCCTAACCTAAACTGAAAAGAAAAATTGGTACTACTTAGAAATGAATTGTTCATTCACTGATTCATGCAGGCTATTCTTCCTGAGTGTTGGGTATATGTCAAGGTTAGTACCAATCAAGATAGACAAGGTCAGAGCCCTCCTGGAACTTAGGTTCAAATGCTCCTGATTCATATAATGTATCGATAAATATCTCTTTGTGAGTTATCTAATTTTATAGTAGGCTATAAAGTAGGTACTGCCTTTGAAGTTGTTCTAGTGGGGGAGAATATCTGCAAGCATAGGAAGGTAAGGAGAGCCGTTGGAGACCTTTACATACACACATGCCATTTACTACACACTTCAAAAATATGTAGACGCACCTAAGGAAAAAAAGCACAAGCTATCTTAAGGACTCTTTATGAATATCACAAGAAAATAAAGCCAGGTGCACACCTGTAATCCCAGCACTTGGGAAGCTGAGGCAGGAGGATCACAAGTTTGAGGATAGATTTGATTATATAGCAAGTTCTAGGCCATCTTGGATGAGAGAGAGAGACAGAGAGAGAGACAGAGACAGAGAAACAAAGACAGACACTGACACAAAGATACAATAAGAGATTTAGAGAGAGAGAAAGAGAAAGAGACAGAGAGACAGAGAGAACAAATTACCCTTCTGAGCATTCTGTGCAAAATCACTGTGCTACGCTCAGTCTTCTAGGGAAACGGTATTAATTTGTGTTACACCATCAGGCATAGTTACAGCATGTTTAAGAGGTAGGAGAAATATCCATCAAACCTTATCTCTTCTCAGGACTTTTCCTGTGATGAAGGAGGAACGCGGCTCTTCAACTTTATCATCACTTAATATAAAAAGCCTTTCAATGGGTTGGAGAGGCGGCTCAGCTGCTAAGAGAGCTTACTGCTCTTCCAGAGTTTAGCTGCTAGCACCCTCACTGGGCAGCTCACACCTGTCTGTAACACCAGCTCCCTATAACCAATGTCCTCTTCTGGCATCTGTGTGTTCACACTTGCACATATGTGACACACACTCACACACACACACACACACAACCTTTTAAAAGTATTTCAACACACAAATTTGTACAACTACCAACTAAACAACCTATTTAGAACATCGTTGTTTAAGTAAGTAAACATGCAGACACACTCACAAAGAAATTAAGTAAATGGAAGACCTCATTGTAAATTCTAGCTAAAGAATCCCAGAGCTAAAGGGATACAGACAATCTTCTTTATTTGCTAGTAAGCAATAAGGCATAGTAAGACTGACAGAAATGCCCAAGATCCCGTGGGCAGCTTGCAAGTCCTGCCAGAATCCAGGCTGCAGACTACAAGATACCTCTCTTACCATGGCAGTCTTTCTTGTATTTCCAGTAACATTTTGTCTCTCAAGTGATTTTTTCTCTTGATCAAAGACTATGTCCTGTCGACATTAAAGTTTAGGTCAAAACGAGGCCGTATGAAGGGAAGAGATAAGGAGTAAATTCTCTTTTCCATTCTTTACTGATTAGCTCCTATGGAAGTCTCAAATCTGAAGGTGACAAGTGACGGCAGCTTGACCTCTCTAAACGTGAAGTGGCAGAAACCTTTTGGGGATATAGACTCCTATAGCATTACCCTGTCTCACCAAGGGACCGTCAAGGAATCCAAAACATTAGCACCTCGTGTCACTGAAACTCAATTTAAGGACTTAGTCCCTGGCCGGCTTTACCAAGTTACCATCAGCTGTGTCTCTGGTGAACTCTCTGCTGAGAAGTCCGCAATGGGCAGAACAGGTGAGTCAGCCTCCGGAATAGTCTCTGGGTGCCTCCGTCCTTCTCAGATAGAGCTCAGAATAGGACAAAATAATGGAGAAAGGAACTTCTTTTCCTACCTGAGAAGTAGGGTTTTTATGACCAAGAATGCCCCTGGACTAGAACTGACGCACAGAATAAAACAGAGGCTTTAACTGCATACATTGTGCCATTTAAGCAAATGTGCTTGGGTTCGGGTGCCATCTGCAGGTTGTCCCTGTTCTCTGCTTTCTCATGCCTCATCACCCAAGTATCACAAATCCACTGTCACCAATGCCAATGAAGAAAACATCTCTGGATCATTCTTATAATAAGGCCAACTTAGCATTTCATGGTGTTTCCCATAAATAATTGTATTCATTTATGTTAATGAACATTTATCTCTTTCTTTACTTGAATAAATTACTGTATTATGAACCTTGCACCTTGTTAAAATGGTTATGATGTACTATTGCTTCTAAGGCAAGGTTCTGCAAAGTCCACCCTGTGGGCAAGCCTACTTGGTGGCTTGGATTTGTATTTCTAAAACTAAAAATAATAACCTTTCAGGGGTCATTTATGTAGTTCAATAATTTGCTGACTTTTGCTTAATAGATGCTATATTTTATCCAAAGACATAACACACGAACACACACACACCAAGAATAGCGCCCTTTAAAAATGCCAAAGGTGTTGACAATTTCATGTGTCGGGTTCTGTGCAAACACTTTAAGCCCACTTCATGTATTTATTGCAAGAAAACTGTAAGCTAAGAGCTGTGCTGTTAGCATAGACTTTGTGCAGATAACCTGAAATAATTGAATAACTTATTCATGGCCATCTGGCCAGGAACATACTGGAACTTGAATTTAAGGGAGGTGGTTCAATTTGAGTCCAGTCTCAGTGCCTTTAGAGACCTCAAGTAAGAGCGATATGGTCAAAAGAGACCAAGAGCAATATTCTCTTCCAGAAAATCAGTAGACTCTTAGGGGCAATGGCCCTGCAGGGGAACCTAGCAAGAATGAACTTCCTGGGAAATGGAATGAGAAAGAAGAAATGTCTGTGTGAGTGAATGGTTGGAACAGAGGCTCAGAGGGGGAAGAGCTCAGGAGAGGACAGCTGTGCAGCATACACTCCCAAACACACTGAAAGGGAAAGGGAAGGAGGGGTGGTGGCTATAGAGAGGTGTCAAGCGGGGAGTCTAGGAGAAGAGTGGGTCTAAACTTGAGACACAGATGTAAGCGAAGGACGTGGGTTTTGTTTGGTCGTTTTTGAAGAGATTCTGTTTGCTCTCAAAAACCTGCCCAAAGTCATATGCATGAAGTTTGTTCTTTCCAGTGGGAATTTAAATAAATGAGAATGCTTCGCCGCCACAACAGACAGTGGCTTTTTCAAAAGGCATCACATTTGTCAGTGTCACCATCAGAAGATACAATGTCAGTATGATCTCCAGGGCTGGCAGACAAGCAGTGGAAGACACCAGTCACAACGCTACCCTGGGAACAGTGTGGCAAGAGACAACATAACTGTCCCCTTATTGAAATGATTTTCACATGCTTTTTTTTTTTAATGTTAAATGTTTTCAAAATTAGGGTGTAGGAGTAGAGACAGAAAGAGAGAGAGAGACAGAAAGAGAGAGAGAGAAAGAGAGAGAGGCAGACACAGAGAGAGGCAGACACACACACACACACACACACACAGAGAGAGAGAGAGAGAGAGAGAGAGAGAGAGAGAGAGACTCACCTGATATACACAGATATCCAGAGGCAATACAAATGTGTTCAACAGCAAACACTGTGTTCTCTATATTGCTTCCCATAAAAAGCAAACAAATATTCTTAATTTTTTGTTTTGTTTTGCTTTCAATACTTTCTCCTCATGTCCTTGTTTAGTTCCAGAAAAAGTGAAGAATCTGGTTTCCTACAACGAGATTTGGATGAAGTCCTTTGCAGTGAACTGGACGCCCCCTGCTGGAGATTGGGAGCATTATCGGATCCTGCTCTTGAATGAGTCCTTGGTCCTTCTCAACACCACAGTGGGAAAGGAAGAAACACACTATGCCCTGGATGGCTTGGAGCTCATACCAGGAAGACAGTACGAGGTAGAAGTCATTGTTGAGAGTGGAAATCTGAGGAACTCCGAGCGCTGCCAAGGCAGAACAGGTAAAAACAAACGTGATTGGCAGAACTTAGTTCATTCCCTGCTTCATAGAACCACGGATGTTTTATTTCTGTACTCCCTAAAGGTGAGCTATTATTACAGGGCTAACAGGGTTTCAAACATTTAATTCTGTCAGTTTTGAACACCAAGCCTCCTTTCCACTGGTGACTATCATTTCATGAAAGAAAAGACATTTCAAAGATTTATTTTTATGCTAGGTCATGTCGGCTCACGGCTTTTTAATCCCAGGCAAAGAAGGAGGCAGGCAGGCAGATGTCTGAGTTCGAGGGCAGCCTGGTCTACAGAGTGACCAGCAGGGCTACACAAAGAAACCCCTGAATTTAAACTGTGTGTTAAGGGAGGCCGTGGCTGCAGTGATGGTTGCGGGGTGGGGTGGGGAAGGGGACAGTGATATATGCCAAAATCCAGCAGAGGGCAGAGGATCCCATAGAGCTGACTTTACAGGCACTTGTGAGATGCTCAACCTCAGTGCTGGGAATTGAACCCAGGTCCTATACCAGAGCAGCAAGCACTCGTCCATAACCACTGAGCTATTTCTTTAGCCCCAAGGAAAGACATGTTAGATGCCACAACCACAGAAAAGATACAATCTGAGAATAAAAACCAATCATTCAAAGAGTGTGGGTAACCAAGTTACCATTGCCTTGACCTAATATTGACTAACTTGAAAATCTGGGTACGGGGTAGGGTGATTGACGTCCTGTTTGAATGGCAGGAAAAGGCGGGTTAGGATCCACGGATCCAGATCATTCTGCTGTCCCCATTATATTGCAATTTCTTCAGCAAATCACAAACACCGGAACCCGTTTTCTCAACTTTCAAGTATTCCCATGATGATGCAGGATAGACCGTTCTTAAAGTGAAATTGATCTCCTGTAGTCCTGCCTGATGAAGAAGTGACTGCACTGGGTCAACGTTCTTGAGAGAATGCCAAAGAGGATGTCTGTGGTAGCTCCTTAATGCACCACCTGTATCTCTCAGTGTTCTTTTCATCCTCCAATACTAACGTCAAGGGAATGATGGTCCAAGTCCTAGCCAGCTTAAGCCAAGGCACTATCAGGACTCACAGTACATATATCTTTCGTGTCTCCCAGTATTTTACCAGTCACCTCAAACAACCTGGAAATATAAGCTGAATGAACAGTCAGGTCCACAGTGTTGTGGTTTGAGTATGCCTAGCCCAGGGAGTGGCACTATTTGGGGGTGTGGCCTTGTTGGAGTAGGTGTGTCACTGTGGGAGTGGGCTTTAAGACCCTCATCCTAGCTGCCTGGAACTAATCTTCTAGCAGCCTTCAGATGAAGATGTAGAACTCTCAGTTCCTCCTGCACCATGCCTGCCTGGATACTGTTACGTTTCTACCTTGATGATAATGAACTGAACCTCTGAACCTGTAAACCAGCCCCAATTAAATGTTGTCCTTATAGGAGTTGCCTTGGTCATGGTGTCTGTTCACAGCAGTAAAATCCTAACTAAGACACACCCTATTGGCACAATTCTGAAAAGAACCCCCAGGCTCCAACTTTGATTTTTATTTATTTCATGCTGAATTTTCTTTCAGTTTATAATTTTTTTCCTTTGGTTTCTTCTGTGCAACTTCATCTCCTAGCTTAGAAACAATTGTTCCTTCCCGATGAGGTTCACATCCACACTGCTAGAGGGGTCAGAGAGCTGGATCTCAGCCCTGCACATGTAGCAGGGCATTGTAACTGCTTTGCTCGCCCGGGAGTCTACCGCAAAACCCTTACCTGTCTCTCAGCCTGCATTTTAAAGCTTGAGCAAAGCAATTCAACACTGTTTGGGGGCCACCAGCCCAGTGCCCGGCCCCACATACATGTGCAAGCTACAAGGGCTGACCCTGCTTCTTTAAAAATGACATCTTTCAGATTCTTGGTGACATTTTTCAGGAACACAGGCATTTGATGGCCTGGGAGGTTTTGCAAATGTCCTTTGAGTAAATGCAAAAAGTTAGAACTCCTTGATTTGTGTATTTTTTTTCTAGATTTTTCTGCTTCATTAGAGTAACAACCCATTTTCACAGGTCACCTAAGGGTCATTTTATTACCACACTGGCAGGTGATGCATAAAGTACCTTGAGGTAGATCTTGATACATATCATCATTGAGTTTTTTTTTTTTACATTGATGAAAGATTCAGTGATCCATTACCACGAAACTACAGAAAATCTTAAATCAAATTATAATTTTATACAGCCGACTCTTTTATAATGTGGTTTCCCATTGTTTTGTGGGGATCAATATTTTGCTGTAAGCAATGTCTTTGAGGAATTATAATGATAACGTCTTTTAAAGAAGAGGAGAAAAAATCGAGATTCCTTTAAGATAAGAGCTGTCCTTTCTAAGACTGTAATTATTTGCTCTCCAGTTTTCTCCTCTTTGTGGCACAGCATGGTCCCCTCAGAAATAAAAGGAGAAGCACTTGGTCTTTCTAAAGTTTGAGAGCATTAAATATTTCTTACTCCACTCAAATACGCAGCATAGTCTACTCTTTTTAGTTTTGTGGGTCATGGGATTTTAAAAATTATTTTCAAAACAATGATCAACAAGAAGACAGGATCTCCCGGCTAGCGACCTGCTGAACAGTTAAGACCCCTCCCAACTCCTGTAGAGCCTAGAACTGGTAGAAAAGAGTAGCTCTCTAAAAACGACTAATGGTTGTGACTAAACCAATGACTTCAAGTCTCGATTGATTTTTCCTCAGTACCTCTGGCTGTCCTCCAGCTTCGAGTCAAACATGCTAACGAAACTTCACTGGGCATCACGTGGCGGGCCCCTCTAGGCGAATGGGAGAAATACATCATTTCGCTGATGGACAGAGAGCTCTTGGTAATCCATAAGTCACTCTCCAAAGATGCCAAAGAATTCACTTTTACAGACCTGATGCCTGGACGAAATTACAAGGCTACCATCACTAGTATGAGTGGAGATTTAAAACAGTCATCTTCAATCAAAGGAAGAACGGGTAACTGCATTCACGAATTTTACATTTGACAATGGGCTATCCACAGAAATTTGCAAATATCCGTTAAGTGCCTGACAAGCCTGTTTTGTACTCGGCAGGACATTATGAACCTTCTTATTGTATTTCCTACTTTACCAAGGTTCTTCTCTTGCTTAGGTGTATTTTACTCATCGAAATATATTAGTGAATGACCTTGACATGATGTTCTATCTTCAAAAGAGAACAAAGAGATGGGACACTATTGAGAACGGGGAGAGTGGTAGAAAGTATTATTTTTAATTATTAACAAAGCAGGATATTTTATGTTGATTATAATTTCTAAAGGAAGGGAGAATATTGACATCATCAGGAGAGGGGGGAATGTTGTTGGCTTTTGAAAGGAGAATTGATAATTTAACATCAGAGTCAGCGGGGCAGGGGACAGGGGGCTTGTGAGTGCCAGTGCCACCAGGTAGAAGGACGCTGTGCCAGAGCCCTGCTCTTAGAACTGCTGCTTATTTCTCAGTGTTGTGAGAAGCAGAGTCCTCATGGAGGCGGGCATTAGCAGTGTATAAGCTCTGGGTATCCCGGATTGTCTCTCCTTCTTCAGCTTTTTAAAATATGTATGAGTGATTGTCTGTGTGTACGTATGTGTACTGTTATGAGTGTGCCTGGTACCCATGGTGGCCAGAAGAGAATGTCCTGTCCCCAGGACTGGAGTTATGGAGAGTTGTGAGCCAGAGCCACCGTGTGGGTGCTAGGAAATAAACATGGGTCCTCTGCTAAAGCAGCCAATGTTCTGAACCGCTGAGCTGCCTCTCCAGCTTTTTATATTTCTCCCTGTAAATTCTACCTCCCCAAAATATGGTTTTGTGAAGTCGTGCACTCTTTGGCTTTTCTTCCAACTTACCACCTGTTTGTCCTTCGTCCCTGTGTTTCGGAAGCTTCACGTCAGAGGGTTTTCCTTCATCTGGAAGGACGTTCTTTAAATTCTTTATTGAAAAGGTCCTAGGGACAAACTCTCTCCACTTTTGCTTTTATTTCTGGGTGTGTCTTTTTGTAGCTCTCGGTTTTGCAAAGCGGTTTCCTATGTTTTTGTCTTTTGCTGAACGATATTTTCTATCAGGACGCTGGGAATATTTTCCTAGCTTCTCTGGCACTTACTGTCTCTGCTACAAAGCAGGCTTCCAGGGTAATTCTTGCTTTCCTGTGAGAAGCCTGTTGTTTAATTCGGCTGCTCTAAGAACCCCTCCTCCAGTTCCTCTGTTTCACAGGGACAATCTAGGTGCAGAAATCCTTTTGCTCATTTATCTGAGATTTCTTGGGATGTCTGTTCTTTCAGATTAGTGCCTTTTCTCAATCCTGCACATTTTCAGCCATTAACTCTCCAGT